>NC_092817.1:198833298-199133298 GCF_023375885.2 Dermacentor andersoni | reverse complement strand
GCAGAGGCGGTGAATAGCGGCCATTCAACCGCTGTCTCAAAAAGACCACGAGATGAAAGCGTTGGAAAGGCTGGAAAAGGAGAAGACCGGAGTGCAGCTGAAGGACCGCCTGCCAAGACTACCACCTCTCGGCGGCTTTCGCTGAAACCCAAACCGAACGTGCCTCCGGACAAGAGGACACCGCCAGCAGTGCCCCTCCCATAGGGGGCCCGCTGGTTTGTAGTAAGGAACGAATGAACTGAGGGTGGACGTGTACGTTGCAGTTTCCATGATGTGTGCCGACAAGGAAGACGCGAGGGCTTCGACCAGTGTGGCGGAGCCATTTAACGATGTCGTCCAGTCCAGGGCTGTAAGTCCGTTACCAGTAAACTTGCATCAGACGCCAAGTAGTCCGTCTGTCCCTCAGCTTTCTAAACATGGCTTAAAAATAGGGACACTCAATGTGCGTGGCCTGTCGACGAGAAAGCGGCAAGCTCAGCTTAAGAGGCTATTAATTGACCATGACATTGATATTCTTGCAGTTCAGGAGACAAAAATTGAAGGTGAGGAACAGACGGATAGAATGGTTGAAATGTTTAAATCAAATTACAATGTTTGTGTTAGTCATGCTAATGGGAAGTCTGGAGGATGCGTTATTTTTCTGCGTAACACTGTCGGTATTATTGAAGAAACTGTAGTAGCGCTCGATAATGGCCGATTAGTTATGTGTGACCTATCTTGCAATGAAGTAGACTGGAGAATTATCTGTATTTACGCCCCGAACAAAGCAAATGAGCGAAAAGTGTTTTTTGAATATATGGCCACCTTCATAAATTGTGATAGGAGAATTCTTTTATTAGGTGATTTTAATTGTGTATATTTGCCCGAGGATACATCTAAAGATGTGTTCATGAACGACAAGAGTGCAGAAATGCTCCGATCCACCGTTCAAGAGTATGACCTTGTTGATGTGGGTGATGTACTACGTGAACACCAAGTAATGTTCACTCATTTTCAAGGGCGGAGTCACGCAAGGCTCGACAGGGCGTATGTGTCCGTGGAACTGGTACCGACTTGTAATCAATACACGGTTAAACATGTCAGCTTTAGTGACCACAGTTTAGTGATGTTCACAATTGGATCAAAAGTGAAGGAGTACCGATTTAATTGGCAGCTGTGGAAGCTCAATGACAAGTTGCTACAGGACGAAAGATTCGTGGACGAAGTAACGGAAAAAATTAAAGAATTGCGTGCGAGAGAGCCTAAAAAATGGTTCTATGCGTGGGATCAATTTAAAAGCGAGGTGAAAAGTTTGGCAATTCAAAGGGCGTGTGTTTTAAGCCGTCAGGCTAAACAGCAAGAAATAGAACTAAACAGTACGCTGAAGTATCTTGTAGATGTTGAAAGCGCAGTCCCTGGGCATTTTACGACTGAAATCAAAGAAACAAAAGAGCAGCTGGAAGCCATTCAGACTGAAAGATACGAGGCAGCGGTCATAAGATCACGCGCCGAGCGCATCTGGTTAGATGAAGCCCCGACGAAACGAGCACTCGGAGACGAAAAGAGATATGCGACAAAGAAACAAATCAAAGAAATTTGCTATCGCGGCGTTCTTTCACGTGATCAAGAAACCATCCGAAGCGCATTCGAAGAAAGGTATTCTAACTTGTTTAACAGTAAAGTAGAAATAACTGAGGAGTTCAAGACACATCTTTTGCCACTCGTGCCAGTACTGCAGGACGAAGTAAAGACTGAACTCGAGAAACCTATAATTATTGAAGAGTTAGAACGAGCAATCGATGAGCTTAGTAAGACAAAGGCTCCGGGGCCCGATGGCCTAGGGCCTAGCTTTTACAAGTTTTTCAAGCGTCAAATGGCGGAAATACTCTACAACATCATAACTGAAGCGCACGAAGTTAAACGCCTGCCTCCATCTTTCAGTTCCAGCCATATTGTCCTGATACCAAAGACTGATGAGCCTGCCAAGTTGCAGTCGGTCGAAGCATATCGACCCATTAGTCTCACGAACATTGATTATAAGGTGTACATGAAGGTCCTGGCCAAAAGGCTCCAGTCAGTTATTACTTCTGTGGTTGGCCCACATCAGACATGTGGTGTTAAGGGGAGAACGATATTAACCAACATCCACACAGCGAGAAGCGTTCTCGAGTGCTGTGACGTAACCCGCGGACACGTGGCCATGGTACAGTTAGACCTAGAGAAAGCCTTCGATAAGGTTGCCCACAGCATATTGTTTGCTCTGCTCGAACACATCAACATTGGAAAAGTTATTCAAGAAGGGGTGCGAATGGCATACGCGGACTGCAGTGCAAGGCTCATAATTAATAACAAGCTGAGTGCTAGTATACCGGTTCGGTCGAGTGTACGTCAGGGATGCCCGGCCTCGCCCTTGCTTTTCGCCATATTTCTAGAGCCATTCTGTTTAAAGGTGTTGCACAACGAGAAGATCAATGGATTCCGACTGCATATGCACGAAGTTAAAATCCTGTCATATGCTGATGACATAGCAATTTTTTGTGGCGACCAAGACAGCATTGTTGAGGCAGTCAAAGATGCGAAAATGTTTTGTAGTCTTACTGGTAGTGCCATAAGCTGGCAGAAAAGCATCGGTTTTTGGCACGGAGAATGGGAAAGTACGCCTGCTTATGTGGAAAATATCAAATTCATCCAGAATCCCTCTCGATATCTAGGAGTCCCATTGGAACACTATCGTGATGCAAAAACGCATTGGGTAGGTGAAATAGAACGAGTCAAAGCACAGACGGTGAAGTGGGGTGGTCACAACCTGTCTATGTTCGGACGTGCAACAGTGTGTAATTTGTTTCTGGTAGCAAAGCTGTTCTACCTACTGCAAGTTTTATGTATGTCCAGAGTATGCGTGCAGAAATTGCACCGAATTTTTGCTGTTTATATATGGGGATCGTCATGGGAGCGCACAACTCGTTTAAACTTGTTCCATCCCATGCGCAAAGGAGGCTTGGGCCTATCTCATTTATTCCTAAAGCAGGTAGTTTCAAGATTTTGCTTTTTACGAGACCAAAGAGATGGTTTTTTGCGATCCGTAATTCAATGGCGATTGTGTGATGCGTTGCCCGATTACATTGTGACGTCACATGCTGGACCTAAGGAAGCGATCAAAGGCTTCTGGTCAGAGGTGGTGAATGCTTATCGCCTCCTCAGTGCACATTTTTCCGCAGATTACTTGCATACTGCAAAACGAAAACGATTGTATAAAGACTTATTAGATATTATGTGCCCAGTGCCTGTGTACCGAGCTCTGTATAACTTAGGACGCGAGAAGGACGTATTGAACCGGGTGAAAAAGATGCCTGTGAAGGCGACCACTAAATCATTTTTCTTTTGTCTGCACACTGGTACGCTCCCTGTCAAGCCGTGGCTCCAAGAGAAAGGATTCTTCCTTCCTTGGGGCGTTAACTGCAACATTTGCCAAAAGCCTGAAACAATAGAGCACATATTCCTAGACTGCTGGGATTCAGTATTTCTGTGGGACATTCTCCAGCGAACAATTAAGAAGGATTTGCCGTTGACCACTTTTGGTATTAAGTTCTTGCCGGTGACTGACATAGAGGGCGTGCCATGTGATATGGTGATGCTCCTCTGTATGCACAGCGTGTGGAAGACTAGGATGGCTGCAAGAAATGAGGAGCTGAATCTAAGACCAGCCAGGGACTATTTCATTGACGATATTATTTATGTGCGCGAAGTCTTAAAAACCCAAACAGAGCCACCACACTGGCTACCTATCCTTGATCAGCTAGTGATGATCAAGCATTTTTAACTAAGCTCCACATTTGAAGGCGCAGCGGTTCCTCTTTTTGACATCACTGCATATGTTGAATTCAGAGATTGAATTCGTGTTTTGTATATCCTATATGTACAGTTCTCAAAACAGGAAATAAAGAAAAAAAAAAAATCGGCCATACCATGCTGAATACGCCGGTTCTCGTCCGATCCCCGAAGCTAAGCAGCATTGGGCTCGGTCAGTACTTGGGAGGGAGACCACTGTTGGAATCGCACCGCTGGCCCGAGTTGATGGGGTCTCGGTGCTGACGCCCGTTATTGCCAATGGGTCGCAAGCCCCAAGGGTAGCGTTGGCCTGGCGGCCTGGGGCACTGGAAGCATCCGAAGGTCCCGGCAAAGCATGAGAAGACTGGTAACAGAACAACTGGTTTATTCTAACATAGCAAAAGAGCGGCCGGTCAGGTCGACCGGAGTGGAGAGACGGGAGAGCACGTAACTCAACAGTACAAATCGGAGCCTCCCTTGGCGTCCGGGGGCAGCTGCTCTTATACCCTCGGCGTCGCGGTCCAAAAAGGAAGGAGGGAAGGTCACGGGATGAAGGTCACGGGACGGCGCAGCAGGAGCCCACGACGGCGCGAACTGTCGGGCCGAGAGACCCGCTGAACCGAGTGTAGTGACGCATCGCCAACCTTCACCCCCACGACGGCGTGAACAGTTGAGCCGAGAGACGTCCAGGCTCCTCATTCGGGGAACTCCGCTCCCCGCTGCCGCGCTTTGACAAGCGAGGGCACACACACACACACGCACACACGAAGACACGTGGCACTGAAACACGCCTGGACACGCTTGGCGGGTAGGCGTTGAGGCGGCGTCGGACGGGCCAAAATGTCCGCCGCTTTGAACAAAGCCCCGGCGTCCGTTGCATCCGCGCCGGCATTACCGCGCGTTGTAGGCGAAACATAACAGACCGCCCCGCCGGGGGAAGGAGATCCCGATGGTCAGGGGACTGCATCCGCTGTCCGGAGGGATGTCGCTCGATGATGCTCATAACCGAAGTTGGGCGTCCCTGGGCGTTTCTTGAGCGCAGCGCACAGAGAAGGCCTCGTTCTCACGTTCAGATGCACACAGGACACTGCAAAGTGACTTCGGGAGAGTTGACATTTTTGTTCTCGTTTTCGGCAAGCGATAGAACCACGCCAAAAGTCAACCGCTCAGTCAGCAAGCACGGCACAACCCTCACTAAGCCCTGCCAGGCTCTTTCCCCTTTTTTTTTACTGCTGCCTAGTTCCTTACAGTAGTTTAGCAGCACTCAGAACGCGTCCACAAATCGGAAAATTGCACTAGAAAGCACATCATCACTTTGAAACACTACACAAAAGCAATAAGTTAAAAAAAATCCTGCCTCAGGAAGAAAAACATCAGTAACAAGCAATTTTGAGGCTGATTCTCACGTTAGGGGCTTCGACTTAAGCCATCGGCGTTACCGTTGAGACTCCCCTTTTTGTAACGCACCTCAAAGGAATATTGTTGCAAAGCGAGGCTCCAGCGCAGGAGGCGGCCATTTTTGGGAGAGATGGTCTGCAGCCATTGGAGAGGGCAGTGATCCGTTTCAATGATAAACCTCGAGCCGGCTAGGTAACATGACAATTTCTGAACGGCCCACACGATACACGCACACTCTTTCTCGGTGGCGCTATACGCCTGCTCACGACTCGTCAGCTTACGACTAGCATACAGGACGGGGTGTTCTACTTCTCCATTTTCCCGTTGGCACAGTACAACGCCCATGCCTCGCTCACTAGCATCACACTGAACAACGAACCCTTTTGTGTAGTCGGGCGATCGTAGCACAGGCTGGCTTGTTAGGGCGCTCTTTAGGGCGCTAAAAGCTCTTTCCTTCGTCTCATCCCAGACGACTGTTTGCGGCTCTGTCTTTCTTAGAGCATCCGTCAAGGGAGCCGCGATATCAGAGTACCTGGGGATGTACCTCTGATAGTAGCCGGCGACACCTAAGAACGACCGAATATCGGTCTTCGTACGCGGTTGCGGGAAGTCTCGCACAGCGGCCACCTTTATTTCAGAGGGGCGGCGACGACCCCGACCAATCACGTGTCCGAGGTAGACAACCTCGGCCTGTGCTAACTGGCACTTGGGAGCCTTGACTGTCAAGCCCGCATCGCGCAGGCGGGTTAGCACTGCCCGCAAGTGCGCCATATGTTCCGGCCAGGATGCGGAGAATATCGCTACGTCGTCTAGATACGGTAAAGCGAATTCTTGCTGTCCCCGCAACACTTTATCCATGAGGCTCGAAAAGCAGTATGGCGCGTTCTTCAAACCAAAACTCAAAACTTTAGGACGGAATGTCCCCATGGGTGAAATGAACGCCGCATACCTACTAGCCTCTTCTGTAAGTGGAACCTGCCAATAACCCCTGACAAGATCTAGGGTGGAAATAAACTGAGCGCTACTCACTCTCTCAAGGCGCTCCTCGATGTTAGGGATCGGATAAATTTGATCCTTAGTGATGGAATTAAGCCTGCGGTAGTCGACGCAAGGACGAGGTTCCTTGCCCGGTACCTCAACTAAAATCAAAGGGGAGGTATAATCACTCTCACCCGCTTCAATAACACCGAGCTGTAGCATTTTCTTTACCTCAGCCTCCATAATATCGCTCTGGCGGGGTGACACCCGGTACGCCTTGGATCGTACTGGCTCTGGGGAGGTAAGTTCTATGTCATGAGTAAGGACAGAAGTCCTACCAGGCCTCTCAGAGAACAGACCTTGAAACTCTTGTAAGAGCTGGTGTAGTTCGGTTTTCTGCTCAGGCGACAGCGATGCTTTACTTATTAAGTCACTAATGACTTGATCGGTGTCTTTCCTGTTCGTCACTGAGCCTAGTCCCGGAAGCTCGACCGGAAGCTCTTCTAACTTTCCCGCATCGGGAATTTCCTCTCCAGTATCTGGTGCCTTTAACGCTACAGGCTCAATTTTATCCCGTTCGGGCGTGCTCTGAATACTAGCTTGCTGCGCCTCTGACCCTTTCTCATCGTTCAACAACGTCGGCCCCGCAACTACCGCCTTTGCAGCGAGCTCCCGAACCTTCGATCTGGTTAAGGCCTGAACGCTAGCCTCACCAAACAAAAGCCCCTTCTCGCGCAGGAGGTGATCGGACCTGTTTGAAAATAAGTACGGGTACTGGGGGGGCAGCATAGATGACACTGCGGCCTCCGTCTCAAGTGCTCCGAAAGGTCCTTCAATAAGCACTTTTGCTACCGGCAGACACACGCTATGAGCTTCCACTGCTTGCTTGATCCATGCGCACTCGCCCGTGAACATATCGGGTTCTACGTAAGAGGGATGAACTACATCCATCGTAGCTGCGGTATCGCGAAGCACTCGGCACTCTTTCCCGTTCACGAGGAGGTCTCGCATGTAAGGCTCGAGAAGCTTGATGTTCTCGTCAGTGCTGCCTAATGAAAAAAACACGACTTTTGGTTTTGTTTCTGGGCACTGCGCCGAAAAGTGACCCGGCTTCTGGCACGTATAACACAGGCGCGCTTGCCTCGCCTCGAACCGCTTTCTGCGTTCGGCTTCGGCTGCCGCCGTCTCCTTACGTTTGGTCGGACTGCTTTCACTCGCATCCGCACTACGTGTGTCCCCCTTTGCTCTCATGGGCGTGAACTTTGGCCTCTCAAACTTGGAGCCAAATTCACCCTTTTGACCGTCCTTAGCTCCACGAGCCCGACGCGTCACAAACTCCTCGGCTAACTCGGCGGCTCTAGCCACCGTACTAACGTCTGGCCTATCCAAGACCCAGTACCGCACGTTCTCAGGTAACCGACTATAAAACTGTTCTAGCCCGAAACACTGCAGAACTTTCTCGTGGTCACCAAACGCTTTCTCTTCTTTGAGCCACTCCTGCATGTTTGACATAAGCCTGTACGCAAACTCTGTATATGACTCACTTCTGCCTTTCTCATTTTCCCGAAACTTCCGACGGAACGCCTCCGCTGACAGCCGGTACTTTTTTAGCAGACTCGATTTCACTTTGTCGAAATCCTCTGCCTCCTCTCTCTCCAAGCGAGCGACTACGTCGGCCGCCTCGCCGGGTAGCAAAGTGAGCAAGCGCTGTGGCCACGTTTCCCGAGAGAACCCCTGCTTCTCGCACGTTCGCTCAAAGTTAACCAGGAACAAACCAATGTCCTCTCCAAGCTTAAACGGCCGCATCAGGTCAGTCATTTTGAACAATACTCGTTCTCCTGCACCGTGTGCCTGACTTCCATTACGAGCGCGTTCCATCTCTATCTCGAGACGCTTCAATTCCAAAGCGTGTTCGCGCTCTTCTTTTTCTTTCTGCTCTATAAGTTCGCGCTCATGTCTTTTTGCCCGCTCCTCAATGGTCTCAAGGCAATCCGACAGCTCGTCATCTTCAGCTTCTAACTCAAGAATAGCCCTTAGCAGTTCTGGTTTTCTGAGTTTGTCTGAGACATCCAGACCCAACTCTTTTGCAAGCTCCAGTAATATCGGTTTGCGCAACGACTTCAAATCCATGGCTGCTCTGAATGCTGCTTTCTCTACTGCCTACTATTGTCTTGCCGCAAACTAACCCGGTAGCAACGACAACCACAATTACCAGCTCTGTTTCTAATACTAACAAAAGCCTGGCAAAACTCAGAAGAAGAAAGTCCCGCACTCACCAAACCTTGCAGCCAAGACTTCAGCGCAGTCGTTCCGCTGCAGGCAACCAGTCATCACACAGGGCTCGTTGCGCTGCTCCCGGATGGTCGTTGAGCTGCTCAGCATACAGTCAACCGCATCTCTTCGCTGCTGGCCTCCGTTGTCGCGATCTCACCGCTGGCAACCAGATGTTGGAATCGCACCGCTGGCCCGAGTTGATGGGGTCTCGGTGCTGACGCCCGTTATTGCCAATGGGTCGCAAGCCCCAAGGGTAGCGTTGGCCTGGCGGCCTGGGGCACTGGAAGCATCCGAAGGTCCCGGCAAAGCATGAGAAGACTGGTAACAGAACAACTGGTTTATTCTAACATAGCAAAAGAGCGGCCGGTCAGGTCGACCGGAGTGGAGAGACGGGAGAGCACGTAACTCAACAGTACAAATCGGAGCCTCCCTTGGCGTCCGGGGGCAGCTGCTCTTATACCCTCGGCGTCGCGGTCCAAAAAGGAAGGAGGGAAGGTCACGGGATGAAGGTCACGGGACGGCGCAGCAGGAGCCCACGACGGCGCGAACTGTCGGGCCGAGAGACCCGCTGAACCGAGTGTAGTGACGCATCGCCAACCTTCACCCCCACGACGGCGTGAACAGTTGAGCCGAGAGACGTCCAGGCTCCTCATTCGGGGAACTCCGCTCCCCGCTGCCGCGCTTTGACAAGCGAGGGCACACACACACACACGCACACACGAAGACACGTGGCACTGAAACACGCCTGGACACGCTTGGCGGGTAGGCGTTGAGGCGGCGTCGGACGGGCCAAAATGTCCGCCGCTTTGAACAAAGCCCCGGCGTCCGTTGCATCCGCGCCGGCATTACCGCGCGTTGTAGGCGAAACATAACACCACCTGGGAACACCGAGTGCTGATGGCACCCTTCTTTTTGCATTTTTTTATTGCGTGCTTCTGTGACTTATTTTTTTTTTTTTTTTACACTCACGTGTGGGTTGTTTTATTTACTGTTACATTCAACTGGCGCAGCCTACTGGTAGAGCCAACGTCGAAGTGCAAAAACAATATGCAAGCCGCTAGGCGATTGTACGCGCAGTGACGGTGGTAACCGGTATAAGTAATGGTGCAAAATTTAGTCGCACAAACTGCTAACCGTTTACCTATTACACCCGTATCCAGCTCAGTGACAATCAATAACTTGGCGCATTGCTAGCGCCAAACGTGGGCTGCAGCGGACGCAAATCGTTGCTCTCGTCCTCGTGTTTTATTGCCAGCTCGACTCGGCAGCAACTAACCATAACAAACGGAGCAATCCACGTACACGACGTGTGCCTGTACTATCAACGGAAAGACAGTGCCGCGTACGTGCTGTAGCAATACGTTGCGAATGCACATAGCACGATACAGGTGCAGTCGTAAACATAGCATCCCTGCCATCGGCCATACCATGCTGAATACGCCGGTTCTCGTCCGATCCCCGAAGCTAAGCAGCATTGGGCTCGGTCAGTACTTGGGAGGGAGACCACCTGGGAACACCGAGTGCTGATGGCACCCTTCTTTTTGCATTTTTTTATTGCGTGCTTCTGTGACTTATTTTTTTTTTTTACACTCACGTGTGGGTTGTTTTATTTACTGTTACATTCAACTGGCGCAGCCTACTGGTAGAGCCAACGTCGAAGTGCAAAAACAATATGCAAGCCGCTAGGCGATCGTACGCGCAGTGACGGTGGTAACCGGTATAAGTAATGGTGCAAAATTTAGTCGCACAAACTGCTAACCGTTTACCTATTACACCCGTATCCAGCTCAGTGACAATCAATAACTTGGCGCATTGCTAGCGCCAAACGTGGGCTGCAGCGGACGCAAATCGTTGCTCTCGTCCTCGTGTTTTATTGCCAGCTCGACTCGGCAGCAACTAACCATAACAAACGGAGCAATCCACGTACACGACGTGTGCCTGCACTATCAACGGAAAGACAGTGCCGCGTACGTGCTGTAGCAATACGTTGCGAATGCACATAGCACGATACAGGTGCAGTCGTAAACATAGCATCCCTGCCATCGGCCATACCATGCTGAATACGCCGGTTCTCGTCCGATCCCCGAAGCTAAGCAGCATTGGGCTCGGTCAGTACTTGGGAGGGAGACCACAGAACACCTATACAAACTTAGAGAAGGGAAACTGTACCTTCCACAGTGCTACGGAAATAAGCATAGCGGTGGCGTCGTGAACTAAAGTATGCGACCACAGGTGGCGCTGTACAACAGGAAACGGAAACGGGGTTTTGCACACGCTTTACCAGGTGTTCTGTGGCTTTACTGGGTTTCTGGCTGCTGCGCCTCGATCGTGCTCCCGCCAGTTTAATTGCTGTGTAGCAAACGTAGCGCCTATAGGCGCTACGTTTGCCACACAGCAACCAAACTGTCGGGAGCACGATCGAGGCGCAGCAGAATACATGTAGCGCTGAGTCATATCGAGTTAAGGCACACTCTAAACTGACTTTTAAGGGCATCCCGAGAGGTTTTTCGTTTATTACGCCGCCGTTGCCCTGAGTTAAATTGTGCCGCCGCGCTCCAGCTGTTGCATTTCGTGTAGGGCTACTGACAGAATGCGGTTTCCAGGTGGCACGATGGCCTCGACTGGAATAAACGCGCACGACACCAAAGATTGAGTAAGCCTGAAAATATTTTATTTGCATTTTACAAGTACAACAAAAAGCACACGTCTACGCATCCACACAAACGCGGTTACATAGTCAAGAACGTAGTCAAGAAATGGCTCATTAATAAGGGTAGCACAAACGCACAAGAAAGAAGACCTAAGCTACAAAACGTACGGTCGGCTGCTAAGTATAATAATTTCCCTGTCACCGCGTGTCACTTTTATACAGCATCTTTACAGCACTACCAGGCCGGGTAGTTTGGCGGAAAGAACGCAACCGCTTATACGGCCGTCAGCTGCCTCTTCCTTACGGGTGTCATAATTATCCTAATCTCCGCATCAACGTCGTGCAAGTTCGCATACAGGTATGTGTATCTGAACCATATGTGCCAGCTTAATACACGTGTAGTGAAATTATGATAACCACTGCGTCTTATCAAACGTATTGGTTTTGCAAATGCGCATTACAGCTGACGGAACGACATACTGTAAGTGAAGCACAAGAGAGCAAGGACAAAAGGAGGATACAACACTTGAAGAAATGAAGAATTAGTAGGCATACAGCAAACAAGCGATGACGGAGAACACACAATGATGCATCGGGTGTTCTGTGACATCGGTTTGCGTACTTGCGGTGTTATGGAGATCAACGGCATAAAAACGTACCTTCAAGCGTACTCCCTCAACCTCCGCCGCATTCATTATGATAATCAACGCCTAAACAAAATGAGGCACTATTCTTTGCCAAGAGTAGACCTTTTTACAGCAAGTCTATGTAATGACTCGCAGACGAAACCAGCATGCTTTCGAAAATGTTTTACCGCCCTAGTATTCGAACGCCAACGGCCAGGAAACACATCGATACCGATAGGCTGTCGGCTGTCGGTGGTTAACCGAGCACAAAAACCTTGACGCTATGACTAAAAAGCAGCTTCAACAATCAAATTTTTAAAAAATCAACTGCCTATTTGCCTGAGGTAAAAAAGCATCCTTAGACACCTCGATTGTTCATGTCAATGGTTTGTGTAAATTAAAAAATTCAGCATGTTCAGCGCCCCTAGCAGAGAAAGCACAAATTAAAGTAGTCGACCAAATTACAGTAGCTACACTTGCGCGCTTACGCTGAAACGCGCCTCGATTGATTTTTCGCCCTCTGTGGCCATTTGTTGAACTTGAGAGTGTGCGGGGCCTGGGGAGACCACCTGCGAACACCGAGTGCTGATGGCACCCTTCTTTTTGCATTTTTTTATTGCGTGCTTCTGTGACTTATTTTTTTTTTTTTACACTCACGTGTGGGTTGTTTTATTTACTGTTACATTCAACTGGCGCAGCCTACTGGTAGAGCCAACGTCGAAGTGCAAAAACAATATGCAAGCCGCTAGGCGATTGTACGCGCAGTGACGGTGGTAACCGGTATAAGTAATGGTGCAAAATTTAGTCGCACAAACTGCTAACCGTTTACCTATTACACCCGTATCCAGCTCAGTGACAATCAATAACTTGGCGCATTGCTAGCGCCAAACGTGGGCTGCAGCGGACGCAAATCGTTGCTCTCGTCCTCGTGTTTTATTGCCAGCTCGACTCGGCAGCAACTAACCATAACAAACGGAGCAATCCACGTACACGACGTGTGCCTGTACTATCAACGGAAAGACAGTGCCGCGTACGTGCTGTAGCAATACGTTGCGAATGCACATAGCACGATACAGGTGCAGTCGTAAACATAGCATCCCTGCCATCGGCCATACCATGCTGAATACGCCGGTTCTCGTCCGATCCCCGAAGCTAAGCAGCATTGGGCTCGGTCACTACTTGGGAGGGAGACCACCTGGGAACACCGAGTGCTGATGGCACCCTTCTTTTTGCATTTTTTTATTGCGTGCTTCTGTGACTTATTTTTTTTTTTTTACACTCACGTGTGGGTTGTTTTATTTACTGTTACATTCAACTGGCGCAGCCTACTGGTAGAGCCAACGTCGAAGTGCAAAAACAATATGCAAGCCGCTAGGCGATTGTACGCGCAGTGACGGTGGTAACCGGTATAAGTAATGGTGCAAAATTTAGTCGCACAAACTGCTAACCGTTTACCTATTACACCCGTATCCAGCTCAGTGACAATCAATAACTTGGCGCATTGCTAGCGCCAAACGTGGGCTGCAGCGGACGCAAATCGTTGCTCTCGTCCTCGTGTTTTATTGCCAGCTCGACTCGGCAGCAACTAACCATAACAAACGGAGCAATCCACGTACACGACGTGTGCCTGTACTATCAACGGAAAGACAGTGCCGCGTACGTGCTGTAGCAATACGTTGCGAATGCACATAGCACGATACAGGTGCAGTCGTAAACATAGCATCCCTGCCATCGGCCATACCATGCTGAATACGCCGGTTCTCGTCCGATCCCCGAAGCTAAGCAGCATTGGGCTCGGTCAGTACTTGGGAGGGAGACCACCTGGGAACACCGAGTGCTGATGGCACCCTTCTTTTTGCATTTTTTTATTGCGTGCTTCTGTGACTTATTTTTTTTTTTTTTACACTCACGTGTGGGTTGTTTTATTTACTGTTACATTCAACTGGCGCAGCCTACTGGTAGAGCCAACGTCGAAGTGCAAAAACAATATGCAAGCCGCTAGGCGATTGTACGCGCAGTGACGGTGGTAACCGGTATAAGTAATGGTGCAAAATTTAGTCGCACAAACTGCTAACCGTTTACCTATTACACCCGTATCCAGCTCAGTGACAATCAATAACTTGGCGCATTGCTAGCGCCAAACGTGGGCTGCAGCGGACGCAAATCGTTGCTCTCGTCCTCGTGTTTTATTGCCAGCTCGACTCGGCAGCAACTAACCATAACAAACGGAGCAATCCACGTACACGACGTGTGCCTGTACTATCAACGGAAAGACAGTGCCGCGTACGTGCTGTAGCAATACGTTGCGAATGCACATAGCACGATACAGGTGCAGTCGTAAACATAGCATCCCTGCCATCGGCCATACCATGCTGAATACGCCGGTTCTCGTCCGATCCCCGAAGCTAAGCAGCATTGGGCTCGGTCAGTACTTGGGAGGGAGACCACCTGGGAACACCGAGTGCTGATGGCACCCTTCTTTTTGCATTTTTTTATTGCGTGCTTCTGTGACTTATTTTTTTTTTTACACTCACGTGTGGGTTGTTTTATTTACTGTTACATTCAACTGGCGCAGCCTACTGGTAGAGCCAACGTCGAAGTGCAAAAACAATATGCAAGCCGCTAGGCGATTGTACGCGCAGTGACGGTGGTAACCGGTATAAGTAATGGTGCAAAATTTAGTCGCACAAACTGCTAACCGTTTACCTATTACACCCGTATCCAGCTCAGTGACAATCAATAACTTGCCGCATTGCTAGCGCCAAACGTACGTGGGCTGCAGCGGACGCAAATCGTTGCTCTCCTCCTCGTGTTTTATTGCCAGCTCGACTCGGCAGCAACTAACCATAACAAACGGAGCAATCCACGTACACGACGTGTGCCTGTACTATCAACGGAAAGACAGTGCCGCGTACGTGCTGTAGCAATACGTTGCGAATGCACATAGCACGATACAGGTGCAGTCGTAAACATAGCATCCCTGCCATCGGCCATACCATGCTGGATACGCCGGTTCTCGTCCGATCCCCGAAGCTAAGCAGCATTGGGCTCGGTCAGTACTTGGGAGGGAGACCACCTGGGAACACCGAGTGCTGATGGCACCCTTCTTTTCGCATTTTTTTATTGCGTGCTTCTGTGACTTATTTTTTTTTTTTTTACACTCACGTGTGGGTTGTTTTATTTACTGTTACATTCAACTGGCGCAGCCTACTGGTAGAGCAAACGTCGAAGTGCAAAAACAATATGCAAGCCGCCAGGCGATTGTACGCGCAGTGACGGTGGTAACCGGTATAAGTAATGGTGCAAAATTTAGTCGCACAAACTGCTAACCGTTTACCTATTACACCCGTATCCAGCTCAGTGACAATCAATAACTTGCCGCATTGCTAGCGCCAAACGTGGGCTGCAGCGGACGCAAATCGTTGCTCTCGTCCTCTTGTTTTATTGCCAGCTCGACTCGGCAGCGACTAACCATAACAAACGGAGCAATCCACGTACACGACGTGTGCCTGTACTATCAACGGAAAGACAGTGCCGCGTACGTGCTGTAGCAATACGTTGCGAATGCACATAGCACGGTACAGGTGCAGTCGTAAACATAGCATCCCTGCCATCGGCCATACCATGCTGAATACGCCGGTTCTCGTCCGATACCCGAAGCTAAGCAGCATTGGGCTCGGTCAGTACTTGGGAGGGAGACCACCTGGGAACACCGAGTGCTGATGGCACCCTTCTTTTTGCATTTTTTTATTGCGTGCTTCTGTGACTTATTTTTTTTTTTTTTTTTACACTCACGTCTGGGTTGTTTTATTTACTGTTACATTCAACTGGCGCAGCCTACTGGTAGAGCCAACGTCGAAGTGCAAAAACAATATGCAAGCCGCTAGGCGATTGTACGCGCAGTGACGGTGGTAACCGGTATAAGTAATGGTGCAAAATTTAGTCGCACAAACTGCTAACCGTTTACCTATTACACCCGTATCCAGCTCAGTGACAATCAATAACTTGGCGCATTGCTAGCGCCAAACGTGGGCTGCAGCGGACGCAAATCGTTGCTCTCGTCCTCGTGTTTTATTGCCAGCTCGACTCGGCAGCAACTAACCATAACAAACGGAGCAATCCACGTACACGACGTGTGCCTGTACTATCAACGGAAAGACAGTGCCGCGTACGTGCTGTAGCAATACGTTGCGAATGCACATAGCACGATACAGGTGCAGTCGTAAACATAGCATCCCTGCCATCGGCCATACCATGCTGAATACGCCGGTTCTCGTCCGATCCCCGAAGCTAAGCAGCATTGGGCTCGGTCAGTACTTGGGAGGGAGACCACCTGGGAACACCGAGTGCTGATGGCACCCTTCTTTTTGCATTTTTTTATTGCGTGCTTCTGTGACTTATTTTTTTTTTTTACACTCACGTGTGGGTTGTTTTATTTACTGTTACATTCAACTGGCGCAGCCTACTGGTAGAGCCAACGTCGAAGTGCAAAAACAATATGCAAGCCGCTAGGCGATTGTACGCGCAGTGACGGTGGTAACCGGTATAAGTAATGGTGCAAAATTTAGTCGCACAAACTGCTAACCGTTTACCTATTACACCCGTATCCAGCTCAGTGACAATCAATAACTTGGCGCATTCCTAGCGCCAAACGTGGGCTGCAGCGGACGCAAATCGTTGCTCTCGTCCTCGTGTTTTATTGCCAGCTCGACTCGGCAGCAACTAACCATAACAAACGGAGCAATCCACGTACACGACGTGTGCCTGTACTATCAACGGAAAGACAGTGCCGCGTACGTGCTGTAGCAATACGTTGCGAATGCACATAGCACGATACAGGTGCAGTCGTAAACATAGCCCTGCCATCGGCCATACCATGCTGAATACGCCGGTTCTCGTCCGATCCCCGAAGCTAAGCAGCATTGGGCTCGGTCAGTACTTGGGAGGGAGACCACCTGGGAACACCGAGTGCTGATGGCACCCTTCTTTTTGCATTTTTTTATTGCGTGCTTCTGTGACTTTTTTTTTTTTTTTTACACTCACGTGTGGGTTGTTTTATTTACTGTTACATTCAACTGGCGCAGCCTACTGGTAGAGCCAACGTCGAAGTGCAAAAACAATATGCAAGCCGCCAGGCGATTGTACGCGCAGTGACGGTGGTAACCGGTATAAGTAATGGTGCAAAATTTAGTCGCACAAACTGCTAACCGTTTACCTATTACACCCGTATCCAGCTCAGTGACAATCAATAACTTGGCGCATTGCTAGCGCCAAACGTGGGCTGCAGCGGACGCAAATCGTTGCTCTCGTCCTCTTGTTTTATTGCCAGCTCGACTCGGCAGCGACTAACCATAACAAACGGAGCAATCCACGTACACGACGTGTGCCTGTACTATCAACGGAAAGACAGTGCCGCGTACGTGCTGTAGCAATACGTTGCGAATGCACATAGCACGATACAGGTGCAGTCGTAAACATAGCATCCCTGCCATCGGCCATACCATGCTGAATACGCCGGTTCTCGTCCGATCCCCGAAGCTAAGCAGCATTGGGCTCGGTCAGTACTTGGGAGGGAGACCACCTGGGAACACCGAGTGCTGATGGCACCCTTCTTTTTGCATTTTTTTATTGCGTGCTTCTGTGACTTATTTTTTTTTTTATTACACTCACGTGTGGGTTGTTTTATTTACTGTTACATTCAACTGGCGCAGCCTACTGGTAGAGCCAACGTCGAAGTGCAAAAACAATATGCAAGCCGCCAGGCGATTGTACGCGCAGTGACGGTGGTAACCGGTATAAGTAATGGTGCAAAATTTAGTCGCACAAACTGCTAACCGTTTACCTATTACACCCGTATCCAGCTCAGTGACAATCAATAACTTGCCGCATTGCTAGCGCCAAACGTGGGCTGCAGCGGACGCAAATCGTTGCTCTCGTCCTCTTGTTTTATTGCCAGCTCGACTCGGCAGCGACTAACCATAACAAACGGAGCAATCCACGTACACGACGTGTGCCTGTACTATCAACGGAAAGACAGTGCCGCGTACGTGCTGTAGCAATACGTTGCGAATGCACATAGCACGATACAGGTGCAGTCGTAAACATAGCGTCCCTGCCATCGGCCATACCATGCTGAATACGCCGGTTCTCGTCCGATCCCCGAAGCTAAGCAGCATTGGGCTCGGTCAGTACTTGGGAGGGAGACCACCTGGGAACACCGAGTGCTGATGGCACCCTTCTTTTTGCATTTTTTTATTGCGTGCTTCTGTGACTTATTTTTTTTTTTTACACTCACGTGTGGGTTGTTTTATTTACTGTTACATTCAACTGGCGCAGCCTACTGGTAGAGCCAACGTCGAAGTGCAAAAACAATATGCAAGCCGCTAGGCGATTGTACGCGCAGTGACGGTGGTAACCGGTATAAGTAATGGTGCAAAATTTAGTCGCACAAACTGCTAACCGTTTACCTATTACACCCGTATCCAGCTCAGTGACAATCAATAACTTGGCGCATTGCTAGCGCCAAACGTGGGCTGCAGCGGACGCAAATCGTTGCTCTCGTCCTCGTGTTTTATTGCCAGCGCGACTCGGCAGCAACTAACCATAACAAACGGAGCAATCCACGTACACGACGTGTGCCTGTACTATCAACGGAAAGACAGTGCCGCGTACGTGCTGTAGCAATACGTTGCGAATGCACATAGCACGATACAGGTGCAGTCGTAAACATAGCATCCCTGCCATCGGCCATACCATGCTGAATACGCCGGTTCTCGTCCGATCCCCGAAGCTAAGCAGCATTGGGCTCGGTCAGTACTTGGGAGGGAGACCACCTGGGAACACCGAGTGCTGATGGCACCCTTCTTTTTGCATTTTTTTATTGCGTGCTTCTGTGACTTATTTTTTTTTTTTTACACTCACGTGTGGGTTGTTTTATTTACTGTTACATTCAACTGGCGCAGCCTACTGGTAGAGCCAACGTCGAAGTGCAAAAACAATATGCAAGCCGCTAGGCGATTGTACGCGCAGTGACGGTGGTAACCGGTATAAGTAATGGTGCAAAATTTAGTCGCACAAACTGCTAACCGTTTACCTATTACACCCGTATCCAGCTCAGTGACAATCAATAACTTGGCGCATTGCTAGCGCCAAACGTGGGCTGCAGCGGACGCAAATCGTTGCTCTCGTCCTCGTGTTTTATTGCCAGCTCGACTCGGCAGCAACTAACCATAACAAACGGAGCAATCCACGTACACGACGTGTGCCTGTACTATCAACGGAAAGACAGTGCCGCGTACGTGCTGTAGCAATACGTTGCGAATGCACATAGCACGATACAGGTGCAGTCGTAAACATAGCATCCCTGCCATCGGCCATACCATGCTGAATACGCCGGTTCTCGTCCGATCCCCGAAGCTAAGCAGCATTGGGCTCGGTCAGTACTTGGGAGGGAGACCACCTGGGAACACCGAGTGCTGATGGCACCCTTCTTTTTGCATTTTTTTATTGCGTGCTTCTGTGACTTATTTTTTTTTTTTTACACTCACGTGTGGGTTGTTTTATTTACTGTTACATTCAACTGGCGCAGCCTACTGGTAGAGCCAACGTCGAAGTGCAAAAACAATATGCAAGCCGCTAGGCGATTGTACGCGCAGTGACGGTGGTAACCGGTATAAGTAATGGTGCAAAATTTAGTCGCACAAACTGCTAACCGTTTACCTATTACACCCGTATCCAGCTCAGTGACAATCAATAACTTGGCGCATTGCTAGCGCCAAACGTGGGCTGCAGCGGACGCAAATCGTTGCTCTCGTCCTCGTGTTTTATTGCCAGCTCGACTCGGCAGCAACTAACCATAACAAACGGAGCAATCCACGTACACGACGTGTGCCTGTACTATCAACGGAAAGACAGTGCCGCGTACGTGCTGTAGCAATACGTTGCGAATGCACATAGCACGATACAGGTGCAGTCGTAAACATAGCATCCCTGCCATCGGCCATACCATGCTGAATACGCCGGTTCTCGTCCGATCCCCGAAGCTAAGCAGCATTGGGCTCGGTCAGTACTTGGGAGGGAGACCACCTGGGAACACCGAGTGCTGATCGCACCCTTCTTTTTGCATTTTTTTATTGCGTGCTTCTGTGACTTATTTTTTTTTTTACACTCACGTGTGGGTTGTTTTATTTACTGTTACATTCAACTGGCGCAGCCTACTGGTAGAGCCAACGTCGAAGTGCAAAAACAATATGCAAGCCGCTAGGCGATTGTACGCGCAGTGACGGTGGTAACCGGTATAAGTAATGGTGCAAAATTTAGTCGCACAAACTGCTAACCGTTTACCTATTACACCCGTATCCAGCTCAGTGACAATCAATAACTTGCCGCATTGCTAGCGCCAAACGTACGTGGGCTGCAGCGGACGCAAATCGTTGCTCTCCTCCTCGTGTTTTATTGCCAGCTCGACTCGGCAGCAACTAACCATAACAAACGGAGCAATCCACGTACACGACGTGTGCCTGTACTATCAACGGAAAGACAGTGCCGCGTACGTGCTGTAGCAATACGTTGCGAATGCACATAGCACGATACAGGTGCAGTCGTAAACATAGCATCCCTGCCATCGGCCATACCATGCTGGATACGCCGGTTCTCGTCCGATCCCCGAAGCTAAGCAGCATTGGGCTCGGTCAGTACTTGGGAGGGAGACCACCTGGGAACACCGAGTGCTGATGGCACCCTTCTTTTCGCATTTTTTTATTGCGTGCTTCTGTGACTTATTTTTTTTTTTTTACACTCACGTGTGGGTTGTTTTATTTACTGTTACATTCAACTGGCGCAGCCTACTGGTAGAGCAAACGTCGAAGTGCAAAAACAATATGCAAGCCGCCAGGCGATTGTACGCGCAGTGACGGTGGTAACCGGTATAAGTAATGGTGCAAAATTTAGTCGCACAAACTGCTAACCGTTTACCTATTACACCCGTATCCAGCTCAGTGACAATCAATAACTTGCCGCATTGCTAGCGCCAAACGTGGGCTGCAGCGGACGCAAATCGTTGCTCTCGTCCTCTTGTTTTATTGCCAGCTCGACTCGGCAGCGACTAACCATAACAAACGGAGCAATCCACGTACACGACGTGTGCCTGTACTATCAACGGAAAGACAGTGCCGCGTACGTGCTGTAGCAATACGTTGCGAATGCACATAGCACGGTACAGGTGCAGTCGTAAACATAGCATCCCTGCCATCGGCCATACCATGCTGAATACGCCGGTTCTCGTCCGATACCCGAAGCTAAGCAGCATTGGGCTCGGTCAGTACTTGGGAGGGAGACCACCTGGGAACACCGAGTGCTGATGGCACCCTTCTTTTTGCATTTTTTTATTGCGTGCTTCTGTGACTTATTTTTTTTTTTTTTTTACACTCACGTCTGGGTTGTTTTATTTACTGTTACATTCAACTGGCGCAGCCTACTGGTAGAGCCAACGTCGAAGTGCAAAAACAATATGCAAGCCGCTAGGCGATTGTACGCGCAGTGACGGTGGTAACCGGTATAAGTAATGGTGCAAAATTTAGTCGCACAAACTGCTAACCGTTTACCTATTACACCCGTATCCAGCTCAGTGACAATCAATAACTTGGCGCATTGCTAGCGCCAAACGTGGGCTGCAGCGGACGCAAATCGTTGCTCTCGTCCTCGTGTTTTATTGCCAGCTCGACTCGGCAGCAACTAACCATAACAAACGGAGCAATCCACGTACACGACGTGTGCCTGTACTATCAACGGAAAGACAGTGCCGCGTACGTGCTGTAGCAATACGTTGCGAATGCACATAGCACGATACAGGTGCAGTCGTAAACATAGGATCCCTGCCATCGGCCATACCATGCTGAATACGCCGGTAATCGTTCGATCCCCGAAGCTAAGCAGCATTGGGCTCGGTCAGTACTTGGGAGGGAGACCACCTGGGAACACCGAGTGCTGATGGCACCCTTCTTTTTGCATTTTTTTATTGCGTCCTTCTGTGACTTATTTTTTTTTTTTTACACTCACGTGTGGGTTGTTTTATTTACTGTTACATTCAACTGGCGCAGCCTACTGGTAGAGCCAACGTCGAAGTGCAAAAACAATATGCAAGCCGCTAGGCGATTGTACGCGCAGTGACGGTGGTAACCGGTATAAGTAATGGTGCAAAATTTAGTCGCACAAACTGCTAACCGTTTACCTATTACACCCGTATCCAGCTCAGTGACAATCAATAACTTGGCGCATTCCTAGCGCCAAACGTGGGCTGCAGCGGACGCAAATCGTTGCTCTCGTCCTCGTGTTTTATTGCCAGCTCGACTCGGCAGCAACTAACCATAACAAACGGAGCAATCCACGTACACGACGTGTGCCTGTACTATCAACGGAAAGACAGTGCCGCGTACGTGCTGTAGCAATACGTTGCGAATGCACATAGCACGATACAGGTGCAGTCGTAAACATAGCCCTGCCATCGGCCATACCATGCTGAATACGCCGGTTCTCGTCCGATCCCCGAAGCTAAGCAGCATTGGGCTCGGTCAGTACTTGGGAGGGAGACCACCTGGGAACACCGAGTGCTGATGGCACCCTTCTTTTTGCATTTTTTTATTGCGTGCTTCTGTGACTTTTTTTTTTTTTTTACACTCACGTGTGGGTTGTTTTATTTACTGTTACATTCAACTGGCGCAGCCTACTGGTAGAGCCAACGTCGAAGTGCAAAAACAATATGCAAGCCGCCAGGCGATTGTACGCGCAGTGACGGTGGTAACCGGTATAAGTAATGGTGCAAAATTTAGTCGCACAAACTGCTAACCGTTTACCTATTACACCCGTATCCAGCTCAGTGACAATCAATAACTTGCCGCATTGCTAGCGCCAAACGTGGGCTGCAGCGGACGCAAATCGTTGCTCTCGTCCTCTTGTTTTATTGCCAGCTCGACTCGGCAGCGACTAACCATAACAAACGGAGCAATCCACGTACACGACGTGTGCCTGTACTATCAACGGAAAGACAGTGCCGCGTACGTGCTGTAGCAATACGTTGCGAATGCACATAGCACGATACAGGTGCAGTCGTAAACATAGCGTCCCTGCCATCGGCCATACCATGCTGAATACGCCGGTTCTCGTCCGATCCCCGAAGCTAAGCAGCATTGGGCTCGGTCAGTACTTGGGAGGGAGACCACCTGGGAACACCGAGTGCTGATGGCACCCTTCTTTTTGCATTTTTTTATTGCGTGCTTCTGTGACTTATTTTTTTTTTTTACACTCACGTGTGGGTTGTTTTATTTACTGTTACATTCAACTGGCGCAGCCTACTGGTAGAGCCAACGTCGAAGTGCAAAAACAATATGCAAGCCGCTAGGCGATTGTACGCGCAGTGACGGTGGTAACCGGTATAAGTAATGGTGCAAAATTTAGTCGCACAAACTGCTAACCGTTTACCTATTACACCCGTATCCAGCTCAGTGACAATCAATAACTTGGCGCATTGCTAGCGCCAAACGTGGGCTGCAGCGGACGCAAATCGTTGCTCTCGTCCTCGTGTTTTATTGCCAGCGCGACTCGGCAGCAACTAACCATAACAAACGGAGCAATCCACGTACACGACGTGTGCCTGTACTATCAACGGAAAGACAGTGCCGCGTACGTGCTGTAGCAATACGTTGCGAATGCACATAGCACGATACAGGTGCAGTCGTAAACATAGCGTCCCTGCCATCGGCCATACCATGCTGAATACGCCGGTTCTCGTCCGATCCCCGAAGCTAAGCAGCATTGGGCTCGGTCAGTACTTGGGAGGGAGACCACCTGGGAACACCGAGTGCTGATGGCACCCTTCTTTTTGCATTTTTTTATTGCGTGCTTCTGTGACTTATTTTTTTTTTTTTACACTCACGTGTGGGTTGTTTTATTTACTGTTACATTCAACTGGCGCAGCCTACTGGTAGAGCCAACGTCGAAGTGCAAAAACAATATGCAAGCCGCTAGGCGATTGTACGCGCAGTGACGGTGGTAACCGGTATAAGTAATGGTGCAAAATTTAGTCGCACAAACTGCTAACCGTTTACCTATTACACCCGTATCCAGCTCAGTGACAATCAATAACTTGGCGCATTGCTAGCGCCAAACGTGGGCTGCAGCGGACGCAAATCGTTGCTCTCGTCCTCGTGTTTTATTGCCAGCTCGACTCGGCAGCAACTAACCATAACAAACGGAGCAATCCACGTACACGACGTGTGCCTGTACTATCAACGGAAAGACAGTGCCGCGTACGTGCTGTAGCAATACGTTGCGAATGCACATAGCACGATACAGGTGCAGTCGTAAACATAGCATCCCTGCCATCGGCCATACCATGCTGAATACGCCGGTTCTCGTCCGATCCCCGAAGCTAAGCAGCATTGGGCTCGGTCAGTACTTGGGAGGGAGACCACCTGGGAACACCGAGTGCTGATGGCACCCTTCTTTTTGCATTTTTTTATTGCGTGCTTCTGTGACTTATTTTTTTTTTTTTAACACTCACGTGTGGGTTGTTTTATTTACTGTTACATTCAACTGGCGCAGCCTACTGGTAGAGCCAACGTCGAAGTGCAAAAACAATATGCAAGCCGCTAGGCGATTGTACGCGCAGTGACGGTGGTAACCGGTATAAGTAATGGTGCAAAATTTAGTCGCACAAACTGCTAACCGTTTACCTATTACACCCGTATCCAGCTCAGTGACAATCAATAACTTGGCGCATTCCTAGCGCCAAACGTGGGCTGCAGCGGACGCAAATCGTTGCTCTCGTCCTCGTGTTTTATTGCCAGCTCGACTCGGCAGCAACTAACCATAACAAACGGAGCAATCCACGTACACGACGTGTGCCTGTACTATCAACGGAAAGACAGTGCCGCGTACGTGCTGTAGCAATACGTTGCGAATGCACATAGCACGATACAGGTGCAGTCGTAAACATAGCCCTGCCATCGGCCATACCATGCTGAATACGGCGGTTCTCGTCCGATCCCCGAAGCTAAGCAGCATTGGGCTCGGTCAGTACTTGGGAGGGAGACCACCTGGGAACACCGAGTGCTGATGGCACCCTTCTTTTTGCATTTTTTTATTGCGTGCTTCTGTGACTTTTTTTTTTTTTTACACTCACGTGTGGGTTGTTTTATTTACTGTTACATTCAACTGGCGCAGCCTACTGGTAGAGCCAACGTCGAAGTGCAAAAACAATATGCAAGCCGCCAGGCGATTGTACGCGCAGTGACGGTGGTAACCGGTATAAGTAATGGTGCAAAATTTAGTCGCACAAACTGCTAACCGTTTACCTATTACACCCGTATCCAGCTCAGTGACAATCAATAACTTGGCGCATTGCTAGCGCCAAACGTGGGCTGCAGCGGACGCAAATCGTTGCTCTCGTCCTCTTGTTTTATTGCCAGCTCGACTCGGCAGCGACTAACCATAACAAACGGAGCAATCCACGTACACGACGTGTGCCTGTACTATCAACGGAAAGACAGTGCCGCGTACGTGCTGTAGCAATACGTTGCGAATGCACATAGCACGATACAGGTGCAGTCGTAAACATAGCATCCCTGCCATCGGCCATACCATGCTGAATACGCCGGTTCTCGTCCGATCCCCGAAGCTAAGCAGCATTGGGCTCGGTCAGTACTTGGGAGGGAGACCACCTGGGAACACCGAGTGCTGATGGCACCCTTCTTTTTGCATTTTTTTATTGCGTGCTTCTGTGACTTATTTTTTTTTTATTACACTCACGTGTGGGTTGTTTTATTTACTGTTACATTCAACTGGCGCAGCCTACTGGTAGAGCCAACGTCGAAGTGCAAAAACAATATGCAAGCCGCCAGGCGATTGTACGCGCAGTGACGGTGGTAACCGGTATAAGTAATGGTGCAAAATTTAGTCGCACAAACTGCTAACCGTTTACCTATTACACCCGTATCCAGCTCAGTGACAATCAATAACTTGCCGCATTGCTAGCGCCAAACGTGGGCTGCAGCGGACGCAAATCGTTGCTCTCGTCCTCTTGTTTTATTGCCAGCTCGACTCGGCAGCGACTAACCATAACAAACGGAGCAATCCACGTACACGACGTGTACCTGTACTATCAACGGAAAGACAGTGCCGCGTACGTGCTGTAGCAATACGTTGCGAATGCACATAGCACGATACAGGTGCAGTCGTAAACATAGCGTCCCTGCCATCGGCCATACCATGCTGAATACGCCGGTTCTCGTCCGATCCCCGAAGCTAAGCAGCATTGGGCTCGGTCAGTACTTGGGAGGGAGACCACCTGGGAACACCGAGTGCTGATGGCACCCTTCTTTTTGCATTTTTTTATTGCGTGCTTCTGTGACTTATTTTTTTTTTTTACACTCACGTGTGGGTTGTTTTATTTACTGTTACATTCAACTGGCGCAGCCTACTGGTAGAGCCAACGTCGAAGTGCAAAAACAATATGCAAGCCGCTAGGCGATTGTACGCGCAGTGATGGTGGTAACCGGTATAAGTAATGGTGCAAAATTTAGTCGCACAAACTGCTAACCGTTTACCTATTACACCCGTATCCAGCTCAGTGACAATCAATAACTTGGCGCATTGCTAGCGCCAAACGTGGGCTGCAGCGGACGCAAATCGTTGCTCTCGTCCTCGTGTTTTATTGCCAGCGCGACTCGGCAGCAACTAACCATAACAAACGGAGCAATCCACGTACACGACGTGTGCCTGTACTATCAACGGAAAGACAGTGCCGCGTACGTGCTGTAGCAATACGTTGCGAATGCACATAGCACGATACAGGTGCAGTCGTAAACATAGCATCCCTGCCATCGGCCATACCATGCTGAATACGCCGGTTCTCGTCCGATCCCCGAAGCTAAGCAGCATTGGGCTCGGTCAGTACTTGGGAGGGAGACCACCTGGGAACACCGAGTGCTGATGGCACCCTTCTTTTTGCATTTTTTTATTGCGTGCTTCTGTGACTTATTTTTTTTTTTTACACTCACGTGTGGGTTGTTTTATTTACTGTTACATTCAACTGGCGCAGCCTACTGGTAGAGCCAACGTCGAAGTGCAAAAACAATATGCAAGCCGCTAGGCGATTGTACGCGCAGTGACGGTGGTAACCGGTATAAGTAATGGTGCAAAATTTAGTCGCACAAACTGCTAACCGTTTACCTATTACACCCGTATCCAGCTCAGTGACAATCAATAACTTGGCGCATTGCTAGCGCCAAACGTGGGCTGCAGCGGACGCAAATCGTTGCTCTCGTCCTCGTGTTTTATTGCCAGCGCGACTCGGCAGCAACTAACCATAACAAACGGAGCAATCCACGTACACGACGTGTGCCTGTACTATCAACGGAAAGACAGTGCCGCGTACGTGCTGTAGCAATACGTTGCGAATGCACATAGCAGGATACAGGTGCAGTCGTAAACACAGCATCCCTGCCATCGGCCATACCATGCTGAATACGCCGGTTCTCGTCCGATCCCCGAAGCTAAGCAGCATTGGGCTCGGTCAGTACTTGGGAGGGAGACCACCTGGGAACACCGAGTGCTGATGGCACCCTTCTTTTTGCATTTTTTTATTGCGTGCTTCTGTGACTTATTTTTTTTTTTTACACTCACGTGTGGGTTGTTTTATTTACTGTTACATTCAACTGGCGCAGCCTACTGGTAGAGCCAACGTCGAAGTGCAAAAACAATATGCAAGCCGCTAGGCGATTGTACGCGCAGTGACGGTGGTAACCGGTATAAGTAATGGTGCAAAATGTAGTCGCACAAACTGCTAACCGCTTACCTATTACACCCGTATCCAGCTCAGTGACAATCAATAACTTGGCGCATTGCTAGCGCCAAACGTGGGCTGCAGCGGACGCAAATCGTTGCTCTCGTCCTCGTGTTTTATTGCCAGCTCGACTCGGCAGCAACTAACCATAACAAACGGAGCAATCCACGTACACGACGTGTGCCTGTACTATCAACGGAAAGACAGTGCCGCGTACGTGCTGTAGCAATACGTTGCGAATGCACATAGCACGATACAGGTGCAGTCGTAAACATAGCATCCCTGCCATCGGCCATACCATGCTGAATACGCCGGTTCTCGTCCGATCCCCGAAGCTAAGCAGCATTGGGCTCGGTCAGTACTTGGGAGGGAGACCACCTGGGAACACCGAGTGCTGATGGCACCCTTCTTTTTGCATTTTTTTATTGCGTGCTTCTGTGACTTATTTTTTTTTTTTACACTCACGTGTGGGTTGTTTTATTTACTGTTACATTCAACTGGCGCAGCCTACTGGTAGAGCCAACGTCGAAGTGCAAAAACAATATGCAAGCCGCCAGGCGATTGTACGCGCAGTGACGGTGGTAACCGGTATAAGTAATGGTGCAAAATTTAGTCGCACAAACTGCTAACCGTTTACCTATTACACCCGTATCCAGCTCAGTGACAATCAATAACTTGGCGCATTGCTAGCGCCAAACGTGGGCTGCAGCGGACGCAAATCGTTGCTCTCGTCCTCGTGTTTTATTGCCAGCGCGACTCGGCAGCAACTAACCATAACAAACGGAGCAATCCACGTACACGACGTGTGCCTGTACTATCAACGGAAAGACAGTGCCGCGTACGTGCTGTAGCAATACGTTGCGAATGCACATAGCACGATACAGGTGCAGTCGTAAACATAGCATCCCTGCCATCGGCCATACCATGCTGAATACGCCGGTTCTCGTCCGATCCCCGAAGCTAAGCAGCATTGGGCTCGGTCAGTACTTGGGAGGGAGGGAGACCACCTGGGAACACCGAGTGCTGATGGCACCCTTCTTTTTGCATTTTTTTATTGCGTGCTTCTGTGACTTATTTTTTTTTTTTTACACTCACGTGTGGGTTGTTTTATTTACTGTTACATTCAACTGGCGCAGCCTACTGGTAGAGCCAACGTCGAAGTGCAAAAACAATATGCAAGCCGCTAGGCGATTGTACGCGCAGTGACGGTGGTAACCGGTATAAGTAATGGTGCAAAATTTAGTCGCACAAACTGCTAACCGTTTACCTATTACACCCGTATCCAGCTCAGTGACAATCAATAACTTGGCGCATTGCTAGCGCCAAACGTGGGCTGCAGCGGACGCAAATCGTTGCTCTCGTCCTCGTGTTTTATTGCCAGCTCGACTCGGCAGCAACTAACCATAACAAACGGAGCAATCCACGTACACGACGTGTGCCTGTACTATCAACGGAAAGACAGTGCCGCGTACGTGCTGTAGCAATACGTTGCGAATGCACATAGCACGATACAGGTGCAGTCGTAAACATAGCATCCCTGCCATCGGCCATACCATGCTGAATACGCCGGTTCTCGTCCGATCCCCGAAGCTAAGCAGCATTGGGCTCGGTCAGTACTTGGGAGGGAGACCACCTGGGAACACCGAGTGCTGATGGCACCCTTCTTTTTGCATTTTTTTATTGCGTGCTTCTGTGACTTATTTTTTTTTTTTTTTTACACTCACGTGTGGGTTGTTTTATTTACTGTTACATTCAACTGGCGCAGCCTACTGGTAGAGCCAACGTCGAAGTGCAAAAACAATATGCAAGCCGCCAGGCGATTGTACGCGCAGTGACGGTGGTAACCGGTATAAGTAATGGTGCAAAATTTAGTCGTACAAACTGCTAACCGTTTACCTAATACACCCGTATCCAGCTCAGTGACAATCAATAACTTGGCGCATTGCTAGCGCCAAACGTGGGCTGCAGCGGACGCAAATCGTTGCTCTCGTCCTCGTGTTTTATTGCCAGCGCGACTCGGCAGCAACTAACCATAACAAACGGAGCAATCCACGTACACGACGTGTGCCTGTACTATCAACGGAAAGACAGTGCCGCGTACGTGCTGTAGCAATACGTTGCGAATGCACATAGCACGATACAGGTGCAGTCGTAAACATAGCATCCCTGCCATCGGCCATACCATGCTGAATACGCCGGTTCTCGTCCGATCCCCGAAGCTAAGCAGCATTGGGCTCGGTCAGTACTTGGGAGGGAGACCACCTGGGAACACCGAGTGCTGATGGCACCCTTCTTTTTGCATTTTTTTATTGCGTGCTTCTGTGACTTATTTTTTTTTTTTACACTCACGTGTGGGTTGTTTTATTTACTGTTACATTCAACTGGCGCAGCCTACTGGTAGAGCCAACGTCGAAGTGCAAAAACAATATGCAAGCCGCTAGGCGATTGTGCGCGCAGTGACGGTGGTAACCGGTATCAGTAATGGTGCAAAATTTAGTCGCACAAACTGCTAACCGCTTACCTATTACACCCGTATCCAGCTCAGTGACAATCAATAACTTGGCGCATTGCTAGCGCCAAACGTGGGCTGCAGCGGACGCAAATCGTTGCTCTCGTCCTCGTGTTTTATTGCCAGCTCGACTCGGCAGCAACTAACCATAACAAACAGAGCAATCCACGTACACGACGTGTGCCTGTACTATCAACGGAAACACAGTGCCGCGTACGTGCTGTAGCAATACGTTGCGAATGCACATAGCACGATACAGGTGCAGTCGTAAACATAGCATCCCTGCCATCGGCCATACCATGCTGAATACGCCGGTTCTCGTCCGATCCCCGAAGCTAAGCAGCATTGGGTTCGGTCAGTACTTGGGAGGGAGACCACCTGGGAACACCGAGTGCTGATGGCACCCTTCTTTTTGCATTTTTTTATTGCGTGCTTCTGTGACTTATTTTTTTTTTTTTACACTCACGTGTGGGTTGTTTTATTTACTGTTACATTCAACTGGCGCAGCCTACTGGTAGAGCCAACGTCGAAGTGCAAAAACAATATGCAAGCCGCCAGGCGATTGTACGCGCAGTGACGGTGGTAACCGGTATAAGTAATGGTGCAAAATTTAGTCGCACAAACTGCTAACCGTTTACCTATTACACCCGTATCCAGCTCAGTGACAATCAATAACTTGGCGCATTGCTAGCGCCAAACGTGGGCTGCAGCGGACGCAAATCGTTGCTCTCGTCCTCGTGTTTTATTGCCAGCGCGACTCGGCAGCAACTAACCATAACAAACGGAGCAATCCACGTACACGACGTGTGCCTGTACTATCAACGGAAAGACAGTGCCGCGTACGTGCTGTAGCAATACGTTGCGAATGCACATAGCACGATACAGGTGCAGTCGTAAACATAGCATCCCTGCCATCGGCCATACCATGCTGAATACGCCGGTTCTCGTCCGATCCCCGAAGCTAAGCAGCATTGGGCTCGGTCAGTACTTGGGAGGGAGGGAGACCACCTGGGAACACCGAGTGCTGATGGCACCCTTCTTTTTGCATTTTTTTATTGCGTGCTTCTGTGACTTATTTTTTTTTTTTTACACTCACGTGTGGGTTGTTTTATTTGCTGTTACATTCAACTGGCGCAGCCTACTGGTAGAGCCAACGTCGAAGTGCAAAAACAATATGCAAGCCGCTAGGCGATTGTACGCGCAGTGACGGTGGTAACCGGTATAAGTAATGGTGCAAAATTTAGTCGCACAAACTGCTAACCGTTTACCTATTACACCCGTATCCAGCTCAGTGACAATCAATAACTTGGCGCATTGCTAGCGCCAAACGTGGGCTGCAGCGGACGCAAATCGTTGCTCTCGTCCTCGTGTTTTATTGCCAGCTCGACTCGGCAGCAACTAACCATAACAAACGGAGCAATCCACGTACACGACGTGTGCCTGTACTATCAACGGAAAGACAGTGCCGCGTACGTGCTGTAGCAATACGTTGCGAATGCACATAGCACGATACAGGTGCAGTCGTAAACATAGCATCCCTGCCATCGGCCATACCATGCTGAATACGCCGGTTCTCGTCCGATCCCCGAAGCTAAGCAGCATTGGGCTCGGTCAGTACTTGGGAGGGAGACCACCTGGGAACACCGAGTGCTGATGGCACCCTTCTTTTTGCATTTTTTTATTGCGTGCTTCTGTGACTTATTTCTTTTTTTTTTTTACACTCACGTGTGGGTTGTTTTATTTACTGTTACATTCAACTGGCGCAGCCTACTGGTAGAGCCAACGTCGAAGTGCAAAAACAATATGCAAGCCGCCAGGCGATTGTACGCGCAGTGACGGTGGTAACCGGTATAAGTAATGGTGCAAAATTTAGTCGCACAAACTGCTAACCGTTTACCTATTACACCCGTATCCAGCTCAGTGACAATCAATAACTTGGCGCATTGCTAGCGCCAAACGTGGGCTGCAGCGGACGCAAATCGTTGCTCTCGTCCTCGTGTTTTATTGCCAGCGCGACTCGGCAGCAACTAACCATAACAAACGGAGCAATCCACGTACACGACGTGTGCCTGTACTATCAACGGAAAGACAGTGCCGCGTACGTGCTGTAGCAATACGTTGCGAATGCACATAGCACGATACAGGTGCAGTCGTAAACATAGCATCCCTGCCATCGGCCATACCATGCTGAATACGCCGGTTCTCGTCCGATCCCCGAAGCTAAGCAGCATTGGGCTCGGTCAGTACTTGGGAGGGAGGGAGACCACCTGGGAACACCGAGTGCTGATGGCACCCTTCTTTTTGCATTTTTTTATTGCGTGCTTCTGTGACTTATTTTTTTTTTTTTACACTCACGTGTGGGTTGTTTTATTTACTGTTACATTCAACTGGCGCAGCCTACTGGTAGAGCCAACGTCGAAGTGCAAAAACAATATGCAAGCCGCTAGGCGATTGTACGCGCAGTGACGGTGGTAACCGGTATAAGTAATGGTGCAAAATTTAGTCGCACAAACTGCTAACCGTTTACCTATTACACCCGTATCCAGCTCAGTGACAATCAATAACTTGGCGCATTGCTAGCGCCAAACGTGGGCTGCAGCGGACGCAAATCGTTGCTCTCGTCCTCGTGTTTTATTGCCAGCTCGACTCGGCAGCAACTAACCATAACAAACGGAGCAATCCACGTACACGACGTGTGCCTGTACTATCAACGGAAAGACAGTGCCGCGTACGTGCTGTAGCAATACGTTGCGAATGCACATAGCACGATACAGGTGCAGTCGTAAACATAGCATCCCTGCCATCGGCCATACCATGCTGAATACGCCGGTTCTCGTCCGATCCCCGAAGCTAAGCAGCATTGGGCTCGGTCAGTACTTGGGAGGGAGACCACCTGGGAACACCGAGTGCTGATGGCACCCTTCTTTTTGCATTTTTTTATTGCGTGCTTCTGTGACTTATTTTTTTTTTTTTACACTCACGTGTGGGTTGTTTTATTTACTGTTACATTCAACTGGCGCAGCCTACTGGTAGAGCCAACGTCGAAGTGCAAAAACAATATGCAAGCCGCCAGGCGATTGTACGCGCAGTGACGGTGGTAACCGGTATAAGTAATGGTGCAAAATTTAGTCGCACAAACTGCTAACCGTTTACCTATTACACCCGTATCCAGCTCAGTGACAATCAATAACTTGGCGCATTGCTAGCGCCAAACGTGGGCTGCAGCGGACGCAAATCGTTGCTCTCGTCCTCGTGTTTTATTGCCAGCGCGACTCGGCAGCAACTAACCATAACAAACGGAGCAATCCACGTACACGACGTGTGCCTGTACTATCAACGGAAAGACAGTGCCGCGTACGTGCTGTAGCAATACGTTGCGAATGCACATAGCACGATACAGGTGCAGTCGTAAACATAGCATCCCTGCCATCGGCCATACCATGCTGAATACGCCGGTTCTCGTCCGATCCCCGAAGCTAAGCAGCATTGGGCTCGGTCAGTACTTGGGAGGGAGACCACCTGGGAACACCGAGTGCTGATGGCACCCTTCTTTTTGCATTTTTTTATTGCGTGCTTCTGTGACTTATTTTTTTTTTTACACTCACGTGTGGGTTGTTTTATTTACTGTTACATTCAACTGGCGCAGCCTACTGGTAGAGCCAACGTCGAAGTGCAAAAACAATATGCAAGCCGCTAGGCGATTGTACGCGCAGTGACGGTGGTAACCGGTATAAGTAATGGTGCAAAATTTAGTCGCACAAACTGCTAACCGCTTACCTATTACACCCGTATCCAGCTCAGTGACAATCAATAACTTGGCGCATTGCTAGCGCCAAACGTGGGCTGCAGCGGACGCAAATCGTTGCTCTCGTCCTCGTGTTTTATTGCCAGCTCGACTCGGCAGCAACTAACCATAACAAACGGAGCAATCCACGTACACGACGTGTGCCTGTACTATCAACGGAAAGACAGTGCCGCGTACGTGCTGTAGCAATACGTTGCGAATGCACATAGCACGATACAGGTGCAGTCGTAAACATAGCATCCCTGCCATCGGCCATACCATGCTGAATACGCCGGTTCTCGTCCGATCCCCGAAGCTAAGCAGCATTGGGCTCGGTCAGTACTTGGGAGGGAGACCACCTGGGAACACCGAGTGCTGATGGCACCCTTCTTTTTGCATTTTTTTATTGCGTGCTTCTGTGACTTATTTTTTTTTTTTTACACTCACGTGTGGGTTGTTTTATTTACTGTTACATTCAACTGGCGCAGCCTACTGGTAGAGCCAACGTCGAAGTGCAAAAACAATATGCAAGCCGCCAAGCGATTGTACGCGCAGTGACGGTGGTAACCGGTATAAGTAATGGTGCAAAATTTAGTCGCACAAACTGCTAACCGTTTACCTATTACACCCGTATCCAGCTCAGTGACAATCAATAACTTGGCGCATTGCTAGCCCCAAACGTGGGCTGCAGCGGACGCAAATCGTTGCTCTCGTCCTCGTGTTTTATTGCCAGCGCGACTCGGCAGCAACTAACCATAACAAACGGAGCAATCCACGTACACGACGTGTGCCTGTACTATCAACGGAAAGACAGTGCCGCGTACGTGCTGTAGCAATACGTTGCGAATGCACATAGCACGATACAGGTGCAGTCGTAAACATAGCATCCCTGCCATCGGCCATACCATGCTGAATACGCCGGTTCTCGTCCGATCCCCGAAGCTAAGCAGCATTGGGCTCGGTCAGTACTTGGGAGGGAGACCACCTGGGAACACCGAGTGCTGATGGCACCCTTCTTTTTGCATTTTTTTATTGCGTGCTTCTGTGACTTATTTTTTTTTTTTTTTACACTCACGTGTGGGTTGTTTTATTTACTGTTACATTCAACTGGCGCAGCCTACTGGTAGAGCCAACGTCGAAGTGCAAAAACAATATGCAAGCCGCCAGGCGATTGTACGCGCAGTGACGGTGGTAACCGGTATAAGTAATGGTGCAAAATTTAGTCGCACAAACTGCTAACCGTTTACCTATTACACCCGTATCCAGCTCAGTGACAATCAATAACTTGGCGCATTGCTAGCGCCAAACGTGGGCTGCAGCGGACGCAAATCGTTGCTCTCGTCCTCGTGTTTTATTGCCAGCGCGACTCGGCAGCAACTAACCATAACAAACGGAGCAATCCACGTACACGACGTGTGCCTGTACTATCAACGGAAAGACAGTGCCGCGTACGTGCTGTAGCAATACGTTGCGAATGCACATAGCACGATACAGGTGCAGTCGTAAACATAGCATCCCTGCCATCGGCCATACCATGCTGAATACGCCGGTTCTCGTCCGATCCCCGAAGCTAAGCAGCATTGGGCTCGGTCAGTACTTGGGAGGGAGACCACCTGGGAACACCGAGTGCTGATGGCACCCTTCTTTTTGCATTTTTTTATTGCGTGCTTCTGTGACTTATTTTTTTTTTTTACACTCACGTGTGGGTTGTTTTATTTACTGTTACATTCAACTGGCGCAGCCTACTGGTAGAGCCAACGTCGAAGTGCAAAAACAATATGCAAGCCGCTAGGCGATTGTACGCGCAGTGACGGTGGTAACCGGTATAAGTAATGGTGCAAAATTTAGTCGCACAAACTGCTAACCGTTTACCTATTACACCCGTATCCAGCTCAGTGACAATCAATAACTTGGCGCATTGCTAGCGCCAAACGTGGGCTGCAGCGGACGCAAATCGTTGCTCTCGTCCTCGTGTTTCATTGCCAGCGCGACTCGGCAGCAACTAACCATAACAAACGGAGCAATCCACGTACACGACGTGTGCCTGTACTATCAACGGAAAGACAGTGCCGCGTACGTGCTGTAGCAATACGTTGCGAATGCACATAGCACGATACAGGTGCAGTCGTAAACATAGCATCCCTGCCATCGGCCATACCATGCTGAACACGCAGGTTCTCGTCCGATCCCCGAAGCTAAGCAGCATTGGGCTCGGTCAGTACTTGGGAGGGAGACCACCTGGGAACACCGAGTGCTGATGGCACCCTTCTTTTTGCATTTTTTTATTGCGTGCTTCTGTGACTTTTTTTTTTTTACACTCACGTGTGGGTTGTTTTATTTACTGTTACATTCAACTGGCGCAGCCTACTGGTAGAGCCAACGTCGAAGTGCAAAAACAATATGCAAGCCGCCAGGCGATTGTACGCGCAGTGACGGTGGTAACCGGTATAAGTAATGGTGCAAAATTTAGTCGCACGAACTGCTAACCGTTTACCTATTACACCCGTATCCAGCTCAGTGACAATCAATAACTTGGCGCATTGCTAGCGCCAAACGTGGGCTGCAGCGGACGCAAATCGTTGCTCTCGTCCTCGTGTTTTATTGCCAGCTCGACTCGGCAGCAACTAACCATAACAAACGGAGCAATCCACGTACACGACGTGTGCCTGTACTATCAACGGAAAGACAGTGCCGCGTACGTGCTGTAGCAATACGTTGCGAATGCACATAGCACGATACAGGTGCAGTCGTAAACATAGCATCCCTGCCATCGGCCATACCATGCTGAGTCCACTTCCGGCCACCGCAGTGAACGGACGCGGAATGTCTTGCTCCCCAGGAGCGGTTACAGCGGCCCTTGGCCGCGGTTCCCGGTCAACGGAAAAGCCTTCTCCGGACTACCAGATGGTTCTACCACAACTTCCTTCAGGTGCTAGTGCTTTGAACACTATTTTTATCCACGGCGAAGTTAAAGCACGGCCTTACCGTGTTGAGCACTTCAGAGACGCGCTTTCAAGACTGATGTTGCTGCCGGAAGTGGTGGCCCTCGGGGCTTATCAGATGAATCATGTGTGGGCCGTAACTTTTTCGAACGAGGCGGCAGAAAAGAAGATACTTGACGCTGAAGCATTTCTTGTTAAAGAACATCGATGCGTGGTCATTCGACCCGTGCAATCAGGGTGTCAGGCTCAAGCTCTTTTGGCTGCTGCACGGTGTTCCCGATGAAGACGTCCGAACAGCGTTGGCACCATTCGGGAGAGTGACCGAAGTGACGAGGGAGAAGTGGAAAGTACAAGGCTGCAACGACAAAGGAACCACGACACGGTCTGTGGTCCTTAAACTCAAGCCCGGAATGACAGCGGACGACCTACCACATCAGCTTCGGGTCGCGGAAGACCTGGCTCTCGTCATTGTCCCGGGCAGAACACCCCTCTGCCTCCGGTGCCGTGGCACCGGACACATTAGACGAGAATGCCGGGTTCCACGCTGTGGGCTGTGTCGTCGCTTCGGCCACGACGAGACCCAGTGCGTGAGAACGTACGCCAACGTTGCTGGTCCAGGCAGGAGCGAAGACACATCGGAGCTCCTTATGGATCAAGAGGATGCCGAGGAGGCCGCTAAGGAAGCAGCTGAAGGGGCGGATGCTCAGTCTACATCTCTGGAAATGAAGACCGAAAAGGTGAACTCGGAGGGGACTGATAAGGGCAACGTGCCCGATTCTGCGCCTCCACCTGCCAAGGTTCAAGTCAAGGAAAGTGGTGTTGAGGCGACGAGTGCGTGTTCAACTATCCAAGCAACCCCAACCACCGCGGTTGACGAGACAGTCAGCATCTCCGAGAGCATGGACATGACTTCCAACGCTAAGGGTGCCGGAAAGCGGTTGCGCGACGATGTTGAGGACCGCAGCCGAGACACCGACGGCGCGGGTACCGAAAGACCGGCACAGAAAACCCAGACAGGCAGAAGGTCGACGTTGAAGGTCAAACTCAACGTGCCGCCAGACAGACGGCTGCTACACGGGCCACCTCCGCCTTAGCGGAGGTAGTGTCCCGGAAAGAACTTCCAAAACCCGATCTTTGATCGGGAATGGGCCTGCGACTACGTGAGTTGGCAGTCGTCGGCTCGAAAGGGAGGGCCATGTTCAACGAGCATCACTGCATACCAGAGTCCGTATGTTTCCTAAGAAAAATTGTGTAGGGGCGTACCCTAAATCTAACTAAAACAATGGCAGACGCTATTAACCTCACCAGTCCGCTTCGTTTGGCGACATTAAACGTCAGAGGGTTGTCGCAGAGGCGAAGACAGTGTCAGATAAGTCGCATGTTACTAGAAGAAGACATTGATTTGATGGCTGTCCAAGAAACAAAAATTGAATCTGAAGAAAAAACGGCTCGATTGGTTGAAATTTTCAGAAATAAGTACAATGTATGCGTTTGCCACGCGATTGGTACTTCTGGGGGCTGCCTTTTGTTTATTAGAAATAGCATTGGGATAATAGAGCAACAAGTTACTTCATGTGAAGGGGGGCGTTTGCTTATTTGTGATTTTTCTTTTTCTGGATTGCTGTGGCGGGCGGTTTGTGTATACGCCCCTAATAATGCTCGAGAACGTGAACAATTTTTCGTTTATCTGAAGTCTTTCTTGCGGTGTGAAAGACACGTTCTAATGTTTGGCGACTTCAATTGTGTATGCCGGCCGATAGATCGATCGAAAAAGCAACTTAGCCAAGATAAAAGTGCCGCACTTCTGCATGAAATTTTGTGTGATGTTGATCTAGAGGATGTTGGGAGTGTTCTTGGTTCTTACAGTCATGTGCAATATACGCATTTTCAAGGAGACAGCCACTCAAGGTTAGACCGCATCTATGTTCCTGTTCACTTAGTTCCGCTACTTTCTGAATATGGTGTAGAATGTATCAGTTTCAGTGATCATTGTTTGGTAACGGTTACGATAGGTATGAAAAAGAAAGAACAGAAATTTAATTGGCACCTATGGAAACTTAACGACAACCTTATGCAAGATGAAGTATTTCTTAAAAGAATAAAAGAGAAATTAGACGCTGTTCTCCTTGAGGATGTAAAAAATGTTGTAGAAGCTTGGGAGATGTTCAAAACCGAAGCGAAAACAATTGCTTTAGAGAGAGCATGCGTGTTGCGGCAGAAACAAAAGCAAGAAGAAAAGCAACTACAATGCACGTTAGCATACTTGTTGAACATGGAAAGCGGCGGGGCTGGTATATTTGCACATGATATTAAAGAACTTAAAGTGAAACTTGAAGTGATTGATGAAGAGAGATATCGTGGCGCGGTTTTAAGAGCACGCGCTGAACGTGTATGGCTGGGTGAAACGCCCACCAAGCGAGCTTTAAGTCAAGAGAAGAGGTACGCTATGACCAAGGAAGTAAAAGAAATCGTTTATCAAGGGCAGCTTACAAATGACGGGGAAATGATAGAACGTGCTTTCGTTGACTACTATAGCACGCTGCTAAGCAAGAGGACAAGCGAGATCTCTGCGTTTAAGAGTGAATATTTACCTCTTATGCCGAAAATTGATGGTGAACTTAAGGATGCCCTCGAGAGGCCGATTTCTGTAGCAGAAATTGAAAAGGCTATAGATGACCTTAGTGTAAGGAAATCGCCTGGACCGGACGGACTTGGGGCAGCAATATATAAAATTTTCAAGGTTGAAATGGCTGAGGCTCTGCACCGCGTCATAACCAAGTGTTACGAACAAAAATGGACGCCTCCTTCTTTCCGACAGACACACGTAGTACTGATACCTAAATCAACAGACCACATTAAACTTCAATCCGTAGAGGCCTACCGGCCAATAAGCTTAGCAAATATTGATTATAAAGTATTTATGAAGGTGCTCGCCCATCGCCTTCAAAGTGTAGTCAAATCCCTAGTAGGTACACATCAGACATGCGGTATAAAAGGCAGGACTATATTCACAAATATACATATAGCACGAAGCATACTTGAATGTTGCGATACGATGGGAGATCATGTAGCTATGCTACAACTAGATTTGGCCAAAGCTTTTGACAGGGTGTCCCACGAAATCCTGTTTATGCTTCTTGATTATGTTAATGTCGGATCAGTCATTTTGGACGGGGTAAAAATGATGTATGATGGTTGTACCACAAACTTAATTATTAACAACAAACTGAGCAGGCGGATTGCAGTAATGTCTAGCATAAAGCAAGGCTGTCCGACCTCGGCCTTGCTCTTTGCACTTTATTTAGAACCTTTCTGTTTAAAGTTACTACATAGCCATAATATTCGCGGGTACACATTCTTTGGTAGAGAAATAAAAGTTTTAGCTTATGCCGACGACATAGCAGTGTTCTGTCGCGATAAACAGAGCATTGCAGAAGCTGTGAGAGAAGCCCAAGCTTTTTGCAATGCTTCCGGTAGTGCCATAAGTTGGTCAAAATGTTTAGGGCTTTGGCACGGGAATTGGCCAGATGCACCAGAAGTGTTTTGCAAAATGCAGTGGAGTGTATTACCCGGCACTTATCTTGGGGTTCCGCTCAGTGCCTACCGTGAGCCAATCGAATACTGGACGAGCGAGAGAGACGGAATGAAAGAGCAAACTAACAAATGGGGAGGCCACAACTTTTCGATGTTTGCTAGGGCCAAAGTATGTAATATCTTTTTAGTAGCTAAAGTGTTCTACGTCCTGCAGGTGCTATGCATGAGCCGATCTTCAATTCAAAAAATACACAGAGTGTTTGCAGAGTTTATTTGGGGTTCGGTGTGGGAACGCACGAGCAGAAGTAATTTGTTTCACACATTGCGCAATGGGGGACTTGGTTTAACGCATTTGTTTTTCAAGCAACTTGTATCGAGATTTGTTTTCTTCCGCGACCAAAGCGATGGGTTTCTGCGGACGGTAATCCAAGTGAGATTGCGCGATGCTTTGCCCGATTTTGTTGTATCGTCGCACGCAATCAAACCGATGGCACTAAAGGGCTATCTGCGTGAAGTTTCCATGGCGATACGTCTTCTAAACGCCCGTTTTTCGAAAGACTACTTGTTTGCAGTCTCACGAAAACAATTGTATAAGGATCTTGCTGAAGTGTTTGTACCTACACCAGTGTATCGTTCTATGTATTACTTAGGGCCTGAACGAGATGTTTTCAAGCGAGTCAATAATATGCCTGTACGAGCTAATACAAAATCATTCTTTTTCAAACTGCATACCGGCACACTGCCTGTTAAGCCATGGCTAAGAAGCAAGGGCTTGTTTGTCCCATGGTCAGACAACTGTCTTATATGTAACAAGGAAGAAACTGTCGAACATATTTTTCTTGACTGCCACGATGCCCGCTTTCTTTGGGACATCCTGCAAAGAACATTAAAAAAGGAGCTTCCTATCACTGCGTTCGGAATAAGGTTTTTGCCATGTGCTGAACCTGACGGTGTGCCGGTGGACATGTTGATGCTATTGTGTATGCAAAGTGTGTGGCGAACTCGTATGGCTGTACGCAATGCTGATGTTGATGCAAGGTCAGCAATGTATTATTTTACTGAGAACGTTAATTATACAAGCGAAGTGTTGAAACTGCTGAGTGATCCGCCAAATTGGCTTTCAGTGTTGGACAGTTTGGCTTCGATGAAGCCATTTTAACATGACACGTCAGTCTTAGTATCGACTAGACGTTTTAACATTCGGTTTTATTTGACAATATTTGTATGTACTTGCCGAGCCGGTAATAAAGAAAAAAAAAAAATCGGCCATACCATGCTGAATACGCCGGTTCTCGTCCGATCCCCGAAGCTAAGCAGCATTGGGCTCGGTCAGTACTTGGGAGGGAGACCACCGGGGAACACCGAGTGCTGATGGCACCCTTCTTTTTGCATTCTTTTATTGCGTGCTTCTGTGACTTATTTTTTTTTTTTACACTCACGTGTGGGTTGTTTTATTTACTGTTACATTCAACTGGCGCAGCCTACTGGTAGAGCCAACGTCGAAGTGCAAAAACAATATGCAAGCCGCTAGGCGATTGTACGCGCAGTGACGGTGGTAACCGGTATAAGTAATGGTGCAAAATTTAGTCGCACAAACTGCTAACCGTTTACCTATTACACCCGTATCCAGCTCAGTGACAATCAATAACTTGGCGCATTGCTAGCGCCAAACGTGGGCTGCAGCGGACGCAAATCGTTGCTCTCGTCCTCGTGTTTTATTGCCAGCTCGACTCGGCAGCAACTAACCATAACAAACGGAGCAATCCACGTACACGACGTGTGCCTGTACTATCAACGGAAAGACAGTGCCGCGTACGTGCTGTAGCAATACGTTGCGAATGCACATAGCACGATACAGGTGCAGTCGTAAACATAGCATCCCTGCCATCGGCCATACCATGCTGAATACGCCGGTTCTCGTCCGATCCCCGAAGCTAAGCAGCATTGGGCTCGGTCAGTACTTCGGAGGGAGACCACCTGGGAACACCGAGTGCTGATGGCACCCTTCTTTTTGCATTTTTTTATTGCGTGCTTCTGTGACTTATTATTTTTTTTTTTTTTACACTCACGTGCGGGTTGTTTTATTTACTGTTACATTCAACTGGCGCAGCCTACTGGTAGAGCCAACGTCGAAGTGCAAAAACAATATGCAAGCCGCCAGGCGATTGTACGCGCAGTGACGGTGGTAACCGGTATAAGTAATGGTGCAAAATTTAGTCGCACAAACTGCTAACCGTTTACCTATTACACCCGTATCCAGCTCAGTGACAATCAATAACTTGCCGCATTGCTAGCGCCAAACGTGGGCTGCAGCGGACGCAAATCGTTGCTCTCGTCCTCTTGTTTTATTGCCAGCTCGACTCGGCAGCGACTAACCATAACAAACGGAGCAATCCACGTACACGACGTGTGCCTGTACTATCAACGGAAAGACAGTGCCGCGTACGTGCTGTAGCAATACGTTGCGAATGTACATAGCACGATACAGGTGCAGTCGTAAACATAGCATCCCTGCCATCGGCCATACCATGCTGAATACGCCGGTTCTCGTCCGATCCCCGAAGCTAAGCAGCATTGGGCTCGGTCAGTACTTGGGAGGGAGACCACCTGGGAACACGAGTGCTGATGGCACCCTTCTTTTTGCATTTTTTTATTGCGTGCTTCTGTGACTTATTTTTTTTTTTTTTTACACTCACGTGTGGGTTGTTTTATTTACTGTTACATTCAACTGGCGCAGCCTACTGGTAGAGCCAACGTCGAAGTGCAAAAACAATATGCAAGCCGCCAGGCGATTGTACGCGCAGTGACGGTGGTAACCGGTATAAGTAATGGTGCAAAATTTAGTCGCACAAACTGCTAACCGTTTACCTATTACACCCGTATCCAGCTCAGTGACAATCAATAGCTTGCCGCATTGCTAGCGCCAAACGTGGGCTGCAGCGGACGCAAATCGTTGCTCTCGTCCTCTTGTTTTATTGCCAGCTCGACTCGGCAGCGACTAACCATAACAAACGGAGCAATCCACGTACACGACGTGTGCCTGTACTATCAACGGAAAGACAGTGCCGCGTACGTGCTGTAGCAATACGTTGCGAATGCACATAGCACGATACAGGTGCAGTCGTAAACATAGCATCCCTGCCATCGGCCATACCATGCTGAGTCCACTTCCGGCCACCGTAGTGAACGGACGCGGAATGTCTTGCTCCCCAGGAGCGGTTACAGCGGCCCTTGGCCGCGGTTCCCGGTCAACGGAAAAGCCTTCTCCGGACTACCAGATGGTTCTACCACAACTTCCTTCAGGTGCTAGTGTTTTGAACACTATTTTTATCCACGGCGAAGTTAAAGCACGGCCTTACCGTGTTGAGCACTTCAGAGACGCGCTTTCAAGACTGATGTTGCTGCCGGAAGTGGTGGCCCTCGGGGCTTATCAGATGAATCATGTGTGGGCCGTAACTTTTTCGAACGAGGCGGCAAAAAAGAAGATACTTGACGCTGAAGCATTTCTTGTTAAAGAACATCGATGCGTGGTCATTCGACCCGTGCAATCAGGGTGTCAGGCTCAAGCTCTTTTGGCTGCTGCACGGTGTTCCCGATGAAGACGTCCGAACAGCGTTGGCACCATTCGGGAGAGTGACCGAAGTGACGAGGGAGAAGTGGAAAGTACAAGGCTGCAACGACAAAGGAACCACGACACGGTCTGTGGTCCTTAAACTCAAGCCCGGAATGACAGCGGACGACCTACCACATCAGCTTCGGGTCGCGGAAGACCTGGCTCTCGTCATTGTCCCGGGCAGAACACCCCTCTGCCTCCGGTGCCGTGGCACCGGACACATTAGACGAGAATGCCGGGTTCCACGCTGTGGGCTGTGTCGTCGCTTCGGCCACGACGAGACCCAGTGCGTGAGAACGTACGCCAACGTTGCTGGTCCAGGCAGGAGCGAAGACACATCGGAGCTCCTTATGGATCAAGAGGATGCCGAGGAGGCCGCTAAGGAAGCAGCTGAAGGGGCGGATGCTCAGTCTACATCTCTGGAAATGAAGACCGAAAAGGTGAACTCGGAGGGGACTGATAAGGGCAACGTGCCCGATTCTGCGCCTCCACCTGCCAAGGTTCAAGTCAAGGAAAGTGGTGTTGAGGCGACGAGTGCGTCTTCAACTATCCAAGCAACCCCAACCACCGCGGTTGACGAGACAGTCAGCATCTCCGAGAGCATGGACATGACTTCCAACGCTAAGGGTGCCGGAAAGCGGTTGCGCGACGATGTTGAGGACCGCAGCCGAGACACCGACGGCGCGGGTACCGAAAGACCGGCACAGAAAACCCAGACAGGCAGAAGGTCGACGTTGAAGGTCAAACTCAACGTGCCGCCAGACAGACGGCTGCTACACGGGCCACCTCCGCCTTAGCGGAGGTAGTGTCCCGGAAAGAACTTCCAAAACCCGATCTTTGATCGGGAATGGGCCTGCGACTACGTGAGTTGGCAGTCGTCGGCTCGAAAGGGAGGGCCATGTTCAACGAGCATCACTGCATACCAGAGTCCGTATGTTTCCTAAGAAAAATTGTGTAGGGGCGTACCCTAAATCTAACTAAAACAATGGCAGACGCTATTAACCTCACCAGTCCGCTTCGTTTGGCGACATTAAACGTCAGAGGGTTGTCGCAGAGGCGAAGACAGTGTCAGATAAGTCGCATGTTACTAGAAGAAGACATTGATTTGATGGCTGTCCAAGAAACAAAAATTGAATCTGAAGAAAAAACGGCTCGATTGGTTGAAATTTTCAGAAATAAGTACAATGTATGCGTTTGCCACGCGATTGGTACTTCTGGGGGCTGCCTTTTGTTTATTAGAAATAGCATTGGGATAATAGAGCAACAAGTTACTTCATGTGAAGGGGGGCGTTTGCTTATTTGTGATTTTTCTTTTTCTGGATTGCTGTGGCGGGCGGTTTGTGTATACGCCCCTAATAATGCTCGAGAACGTGAACAATTTTTCGTTTATCTGAAGTCTTTCTTGCGGTGTGAAAGACACGTTCTAATGTTTGGCGACTTCAATTGTGTATGCCGGCCGATAGATCGATCGAAAAAGCAACTTAGCCAAGATAAAAGTGCCGCACTTCTGCATGAAATTTTGTGTGATGTTGATCTAGAGGATGTTGGGAGTGTTCTTGGTTCTTACAGTCATGTGCAATATACGCATTTTCAAGGAGACAGCCACTCAAGGTTAGACCGCATCTATGTTCCTGTTCACTTAGTTCCGCTACTTTCTGAATATGGTGTAGAATGTATCAGTTTCAGTGATCATTGTTTGGTAACGGTTACGATAGGTATGAAAAAGAAAGAACAGAAATTTAATTGGCACCTATGGAAACTTAACGACAACCTTATGCAAGATGAAGTATTTCTTGAAAGAATAAAAGAGAAATTAGACGCTGTTCTCCTTGAGGATGTAAAAAATGTTGTAGAAGCTTGGGAGATGTTCAAAACCGAAGCGAAAACAATTGCTTTAGAGAGAGCATGCGTGTTGCGGCAGAAACAAAAGCAAGAAGAAAAGCAACTACAATGCACGTTAGCATACTTGTTGAACATGGAAAGCGCGGGGCTGGTATATTTGCACATGATATTAAAAAACTTAAAGTGAAACTTGAAGTGATTGATGAAGAGAGATATCGTGGCGCGGTTTTAAGAGCACGCGCTGAACGTGTATGGCTGGGTGAAACGCCCACCAAGCGAGCTTTAAGTGAAGAGAAGAGGTACGCTATGACCAAGGAAGTAAAAGAAATCGTTTATCAAGGGCAGCTTACAAATGACGGGGAAATGATAGAACGTGCTTTCGTTGACTACTATAGCACGCTGCTAAGCAAGAGGACAAGCGAGATCTTTCTTGCGGTGTGAAAGACACGTTCTAATGTTTGGCGACTTCAATTGTGTATGCCGGCCGATAGATCGATCGAAAAAGCAACTTAGCCAAGATAAAAGTGCCGCACTTCTGCATGAAATTTTGTGTGATGTTGATCTAGAGGATGTTGGGAGTGTTCTTGGTTCTTACAGTCATGTGCAATATACGCATTTTCAAGGAGACAGCCACTCAAGGTTAGACCGCATCTATGTTCCTGTTCACTTAGTTCCGCTACTTTCTGAATATGGTGTAGAATGTATCAGTTTCAGTGATCATTGTTTGGTAACGGTTACGATAGGTATGAAAAAGAAAGAACAGAAATTTAATTGGCACCTATGGAAACTTAACGACAACCTTATGCAAGATGAAGTATTTCTTAAAAGAATAAAAGAGAAATTAGACGCTGTTCTCCTTGAGGATGTAAAAAATGTTGTAGAAGCTTGGGAGATGTTCAAAACCGAAGCGAAAACAATTGCTTTAGAGAGAGCATGCGTGTTGCGGCAGAAACAAAAGCAAGAAGAAAAGCAACTACAATGCACGTTAGCATACTTGTTGAACATGGAAAGCGCGGGGCTGGTATATTTGCACATGATATTAAAGAACTTAAAGTGAAACTTGAAGTGATTGATGAAGAGAGATATCGTGGCGCGGTTTTAAGAGCACGCGCTGAACGTGTATGGCTGGGTGAAACGCCCACCAAGCGAGCTTTAAGTGAAGAGAAGAGGTACGCTATGACCAAGGAAGTAAAAGAAATCGTTTATCAAGGGCAGCTTACAAATGACGGGGAAATGATAGAACGTGCTTTCGTTGACTACTATAGCACGCTGCTAAGCAAGAGGACAAGCGAGATCTTTCTTGCGGTGTGAAAGACACGTTCTAATGTTTGGCGACTTCAATTGTGTATGCCGGCCGATAGATCGATCGAAAAAGCAACTTAGCCAAGATAAAAGTGCCGCACTTCTGCATGAAATTTTGTGTGATGTTGATCTAGAGGATGTTGGGAGTGTTCTTGGTTCTTACAGTCATGTGCAATATACGCATTTTCAAGGAGACAGCCACTCAAGGTTAGACCGCATCTATGTTCCTGTTCACTTAGTTCCGCTACTTTCTGAATATGGTGTAGAATGTATCAGTTTCAGTGATCATTGTTTGGTAACGGTTACGATAGGTATGAAAAAGAAAGAACAGAAATTTAATTGGCACCTATGGAAACTTAACGACAACCTTATGCAAGATGAAGTATTTCTTAAAAGAATAAAAGAGAAATTAGACGCTGTTCTCCTTGAGGATGTAAAAAATGTTGTAGAAGCTGTTGTAGATCTGCGTTTAAGAGTGAATATTTACCTCTTATGCCGAAAATTGATGGTGAACTTAAGGATGCCCTCGAGAGGCCGATTTCTGTAGCAGAAATTGAAAAGGCTATAGATGACCTTAGTGTAAGGAAATCGCCTGGACCGGACGGACTTGGGGCAGCAATATATAAAATTTTCAAGGTTGAAATGGCTGAGGCTCTGCACCGCGTCATAACCAAGTGTTACGAACAAAAATGGACGCCTCCTTCTTTCCGACAGACACACGTAGTACTGATACCTAAATCAACAGACCACATTAAACTTCAATCCGTAGAGGCCTACCGGCCAATAAGCTTAGCAAATATTGATTATAAAGTATTTATGAAGGTGCTCGCCCATCGCCTTCAAAGTGTAGTCAAATCCCTAGTAGGTACACATCAGACATGCGGTATAAAAGGCAGGACTATATTCACAAATATACATATAGCACGAAGCATACTTGAATGTTGCGATACGATGGGAGATCATGTAGCTATGCTACAACTAGATTTGGCCAAAGCTTTTGACAGGGTGTCCCACGAAATCCTGTTTATGCTTCTTGATTATGTTAATGTCGGATCAGTCATTTTGGACGGGGTAAAAATGATGTATGATGGTTGTACCACAAACTTAATTATTAACAACAAACTGAGCAGGCGGATTGCAGTAATGTCTAGCATAAAGCAAGGCTGTCCGACCTCGGCCTTGCTCTTTGCACTTTATTTAGAACCTTTCTGTTTAAAGTTACTACATAGCCATAATATTCGCGGGTACACATTCTTTGGTAGAGAAATAAAAGTTTTAGCTTATGCCGACGACATAGCAGTGTTCTGTCGCGATAAACAGAGCATTGCAGAAGCTGTGAGAGAAGCCCAAGCTTTTTGCAATGCTTCCGGTAGTGCCATAAGTTGGTCAAAATGTTTAGGGCTTTGGCACGGGAATTGGCCAGATGCACCAGAAGTGTTTTGCAAAATGCAGTGGAGTGTATTACCCGGCACTTATCTTGGGGTTCCGCTCAGTGCCTACCGTGAGCCAATCGAATACTGGACGAGCGAGAGAGACGGAATGAAAGAGCAAACTAACAAATGGGGAGGCCACAACTTTTCGATGTTTGCTAGGGCCAAAGTATGTAATATCTTTTTAGTAGCTAAAGTGTTCTACGTCCTGCAGGTGCTATGCATGAGCCGATCTTCAATTCAAAAAATACACAGAGTGTTTGCAGAGTTTATTTGGGGTTCGGTGTGGGAACGCACGAGCAGAAGTAATTTGTTTCACACATTGCGCAATGGGGGACTTGGTTTAACGCATTTGTTTTTCAAGCAACTTGTATCGAGATTTGTTTTCTTCCGCGACCAAAGCGATGGGTTTCTGCGGACGGTAATCCAAGTGAGATTGCGCGATGCTTTGCCCGATTTTGTTGTATCGTCGCACGCAATCAAACCGATGGCACTAAAGGGCTACCTGCGTGAAGTTTCCATGGCGATACGTCTTCTAAACGCTCGTTTTTCGAAAGACTACTTGTTTGCAGTCTCACGAAAACAATTGTATAAGGATCTTGCTGAAGTGTTTGTACCTACACCAGTGTATCGTTCTATGTATTACTTAGGGCCTGAACGAGATGTTTTCAAGCGAGTCAATAATATGCCTGTACGAGCTAATACAAAATCATTCTTTTTCAAACTGCATACCGGCACACTGCCTGTTAAGCCATGGCTAAGAAGCAAGGGCTTGTTTGTCCCATGGTCAGACAACTGTCTTATATGTAACAAGGAAGAAACTGTCGAACATATTTTTCTTGACTGCCACGATGCCCGCTTTCTTTGGGACATCCTGCAAAGAACATTAAAAAAGGAGCTTCCTATCACTGCGTTCGGAATAAGGTTTTTGCCATGTGCTGAACCTGACGGTGTGCCGGTGGACATGTTGATGCTATTGTGTATGCAAAGTGTGTGGCGAACTCGTATGGCTGTACGCAATGCTGATGTTGATGCAAGGTCAGCAATGTATTATTTTACTGAGAACGTTAATTATACAAGCGAAGTGTTGAAACTGCTGAGTGATCCGCCAAATTGGCTTTCAGTGTTGGACAGTTTGGCTTCGATGAAGCCATTTTAACATGACACGTCAGTCTTAGTATCGACTAGACGTTTTAACATTCGGTTTTATTTGACAATATTTGTATGTACTTGCCGAGCCGGTAATAAAGAAAAAAAAAAAATCGGCCATACCATGCTGAATACGCCGGTTCTCGTCCGATCCCCGAAGCTAAGCAGCATTGGGCTCGGTCAGTACTTGGGAGGGAGACCACCTGGGAACACCGAGTGCTGATGGCACCCTTCTTTTTGCATTTTTTTATTGCGTGCTTCTGTGACTTATTTTTTTTTTTTACACTCACGTGTGGGTTGTTTTATTTACTGTTACATTCAACTGGCGCAGCCTACTGGTAGAGCCAACGTCGAAGTGCAAAAACAATATGCAAGCCGCCAGGCGATTGTACGCGCAGTGACGGTGGTAACCGGTATAAGTAATGGTGCAAAATTTAGTCGCACAAACTGCTAACCGTTTACCTATTACACCCGTATCCAGCTCAGTGACAATCAATAACTTGGCGCATTGCTAGCGCCAAACGTGGGCTGCAGCGGACGCAAATCGTTGCTCTCGTCCTCGTGTTTTATTGCCAGCTCGACTCGGCAGCGACTAACCATAACAAACGGAGCAATCCACGTACACGACGTGTGCCTGTACTATCAACGGAAAGACAGTGCCGCGTACGTGCTGTAGCAATACGTTGCGAATGCACATAGCACGATACAGGTGCAGTCGTAAACATAGCATCCCTGCCATCGGCCATACCATGCTGAATACGCCGGTTCTCGTCCGATCCCCGAAGCTAAGCAGCATTGGGCTCGGTCAGTACTTGGGAGGGAGACCACCTGGGAACACCGAGTGCTGATGGCACCCTTCTTTTTGCATTTTTTTATTGCGTGCTTCTGTGACTTATTTTTTTTTTTTACACTCACGTGTGGGTTGTTTTATTTACTGTTACATTCAACTGGCGCAGCCTACTGGTAGAGCCAACGTCGAAGTGCAAAAACAATATGCAAGCCGCCAGGCGATTGTACGCGCAGTGACGGTGGTAACCGGTATAAGTAATGGTGCAAAATTTAGTCGCACAAACTGCTAACCGTTTACCTATTACACCCGTATCCAGCTCAGTGACAATCAATAACTTGGCGCATTGCTAGCGCCAAACGTGGGCTGCAGCGGACGCAAATCGTTGCTCTCGTCCTCTTGTTTTATTGCCAGCTCGACTCGGCAGCGACTAACCATAACAAACGGAGCAATCCACGTACACGACGTGTGCCTGTACTATCAACGGAAAGACAGTGCCGCGTACGTGCTGTAGCAATACGTTGCGAATGCACATAGCACGATACAGGTGCAGTCGTAAACATAGCGTCCCTGCCATCGGCCATACCATGCTGAATACGCCGGTTCTCGTCCGATCCCCGAAGCTAAGCAGCATTGGGCTCGGTCAGTACTTGGGAGGGAGACCACCTGGGAACACCGAGTGCTGATGGCACCCTTCTTTTTGCATTTTTTTATTGCGTGCTTCTGTGACTTATTTTTTTTTTTTACACTCACGTGTGGGTTGTTTTATTTACTGTTACATTCAACTGGCGCAGCCTACTGGTAGAGCCAACGTCGAAGTGCAAAAACAATATGCAAGCCGCTAGGCGATTATACGCGCAGTGACGGTGGTAACCGGTATAAGTAATGGTGCAAAATTTAGTCGCACAAACTGCTAACCGTTTACCTATTACACCCGTATCCAGCTCAGTGACAATCAATAACTTGGCGCATTGCTAGCGCCAAACGTGGGCTGCAGCGGACGCAAATCGTTGCTCTCGTCCTCGTGTTTTATTGCCAGCTCGACTCGGCAGCAACTAACCATAACAAACGGAGCAATCCACGTACACGACGTGTGCCTGTACTATCAACGGAAAGACAGTGCCGCGTACGTGCTGTAGCAATACGTTGCGAATGCACATAGCACGATACAGGTGCAGTCGTAAACATAGCATCCCTGCCATCGGCCATACCATGCTGAATACGCCGGTTCTCGTCCGATCCCCGAAGCTAAGCAGCATTGGGCTCGGTCAGTACTTGGGAGGGAGACCACCTGGGAACACCGAGTGCTGATGGCACCCTTCTTTTTGCATTTTTTTATTGCGTGCTTCTGTGACTTATTTTTGTTTTTTTTTTACACTCACGTGTGGGTTGTTTTATTTACTGTTACATTCAACTGGCGCAGCCTACTGGTAGAGCCAACGTCGAAGTGCAAAAACAATATGCAAGCCGCCAGGCGATTGTACGCGCAGTGACGGTGGTAACCGGTATAAGTAATGGTGCAAAATTTAGTCGCACAAACTGCTAACCGTTTACCTATTACACCCGTATCCAGCTCAGTGACAATCAATAACTTGGCGCATTGCTAGCGCCAAACGTGGGCTGCAGCGGACGCAAATCGTTGCTCTCGTCCTCTTGTTTTATTGCCAGCTCGACTCGGCAGCGACTAACCATAACAAACGGAGCAATCCACGTACACGACGTGTGCCTGTACTATCAACGGAAAGACAGTGCCGCGTACGTGCTGTAGCAATACGTTGCGAATGCACATAGCACGATACAGGTGCAGTCGTAAACATAGCGTCCCTGCCATCGGCCATACCATGCTGAATACGCCGGTTCTCGTCCGATCCCCGAAGCTAAGCAGCATTGGGCTCGGTCAGTACTTGGGAGGGAGACCACCTGGGAACACCGAGTGCTGATGGCACCCTTCTTTTTGCATTTTTTTATTGCGTGCTTCTGTGACTTATTTTTTTTTTTACACTCACGTGTGGGTTGTTTTATTTACTGTTACATTCAACTGGCGCAGCCTACTGGTAGAGCCAACGTCGAAGTGCAAAAACAATATGCAAGCCGCTAGGCGATTGTACGCGCAGTGACGGTGGTAACCGGTATAAGTAATGGTGCAAAATTTAGTCGCACAAACTGCTAACCGTTTACCTATTACACCCGTATCCAGCTCAGTGACAATCAATAACTTGGCGCATTGCTAGCGCCAAACGTGGGCTGCAGCGGACGCAAATCGTTGCTCTCGTCCTCGTGTTTTATTGCCAGCTCGACTCGGCAGCAACTAACCATAACAAACGGAGCAATCCACGTACACGACGTGTGCCTGTACTATCAACGGAAAGACAGTGCCGCGTACGTGCTGTAGCAATACGTTGCGAATGCACATAGCACGATACAGGTGCAGTCGTAAACATAGCGTCCCTGCCATCGGCCATACCATGCTGAATACGCCGGTTCTCGTCCGATCCCCGAAGCTAAGCAGCATTGGGCTCGGTCAGTACTTGGGAGGGAGACCACCTGGGAACACCGAGTGCTGATGGCACCCTTATTTTTGCATTTTTTTATTGCGTGCTTCTGTGACTTATTTTTTTTTTTTACACTCACGTGTGGGTTGTTTTATTTACTGTTACATTCAACTGGCGCAGCCTACTGGTAGAGCCAACGTCGAAGTGCAAAAACAATATGCAAGCCGCTAGGCGATTGTACGCGCAGTGACGGTGGTAACCGGTATAAGTAATGGTGCAAAATTTAGTCGCACAAACTGCTAACCGTTTACCTATTACACCCGTATCCAGCTCAGTGACAATCAATAACTTGGCGCATTGCTAGCGCCAAACGTGGGCTGCAGCGGACGCAAATCGTTGCTCTCGTCCTCGTGTTTTATTGCCAGCTCGACTCGGCAGCAACTAACCATAACAAACGGAGCAATCCACGTACACGACGTGTGCCTGTACTATCAACGGAAAGACAGTGCCGCGTACGTGCTGTAGCAATACGTTGCGAATGCACATAGCACGATACAGGTGCAGTCGTAAACATAGCATCCCTGCCATCGGCCATACCATGCTGAATACGCCGGTTCTCGTCCGATCCCCGAAGCTAAGCAGCATTGGGCTCGGTCAGTACTTGGGAGGGAGACCACCTGGGAACACCGAGTGCTGATGGCACCCTTCTTTTTGCATTTTTTTATTGCGTGCTTCTGTGACTTATTTTTGTTTTTTTTTTTACACTCACGTGTGGGTTGTTTTATTTACTGTTACATTCAACTGGCGCAGCCTACTGGTAGAGCCAACGTCGAAGTGCAAAAACAATATGCAAGCCGCCAGGCGATTGTACGCGCAGTGACGGTGGTAACCGGTATAAGTAACGGTGCGAAATTTAGTCGCACAAACTGCTAACCGTTTACCTATTACACCCGTATCCAGCTCAGTGACAATCAATAACTTGCCGCATTGCTAGCGCCAAACGTGGGCTGCAGCGGACGCAAATCGTTGCTCTCGTCCTCGTGTTTTATTGCCAGCTCGACTCGGCAGCAACTAACCATAACAAACGGAGCAATCCACGTACACGACGTGTGCCTGTACTATCAACGGAAAGACAGTGCCGCGTACGTGCTGTAGCAATACGTTGCGAAGGCACATAGCACGATACAGGTGCAGTCGTAAACATAGCATCCCTGCCATCGGCCATACCATGCTGAATACGCCGGTTCTCGTCCGATCCCCGAAGCTAAGCAGCATTGGGCTCGGTCAGTACTTGGGAGGGAGACCACCTGGGAACACCGAGTGCTGATGGCACCCTTCTTTTTGCATTTTTTTATTGCGTGCTTCTGTGACTTATTTTTTTTTTTTTTACACTCACGTGTGGGTTGTTTTATTTACTGTTACATTCAACTGGCGCAGCCTACTGGTAGAGCCAACGTCGAAGTGCAAATACAATATGCAAGCCGCCAGGCGATTGTACGCGCAGTGACGGTGGTAACCGGTATAAGTAATGGTGCAAAATTTAGTCGCACAAACTGCTAACCGTTTACCTATTACACCCGTATCCAGCTCAGTGACAATCAATAACTTGCCGCATTGCTAGCGCCAAACGTGGGCTGCAGCGGACGCAAATCGTTGCTCTCGTCCTCTTGTTTTATTGCCAGCTCGACTCGGCAGCGACTAACCATAACAAACGGAGCAATCCACGTACACGACGTGTGCCTGTACTATCAACGGAAAGACAGTGCCGCGTACGTGCTGTAGCAATACGTTGCGAATGCACATAGCACGATACAGGTGCAGTCGTAAACATAGTATCCCTGCCATCGGCCATACCATGCTGAATACGCCGGTTCTCGTCCGATCCCCGAAGCTAAGCAGCATTGGGCTCGGTCAGTACTTGGGAGGGAGACCACCTGGGAACACCGAGTGCTGATGGCACCCTTCTTTTTGCATTTTTTTATTGCGTGCTTCTGTGACTTATTTTTTTTTTTACACTCACGTGTGGGTTGTTTTATTTACTGTTACATTCAACTGGCGCAGCCTACTGGTAGAGCCAACGTCGAAGTGCAAAAACAATATGCAAGCCGCTAGGCGATTGTACGCGCTGTGACGGTGGTAACCGGTATAAGTAACGGTGCAAAATTTAGTCGCACAAACTGCTAACCGTTTACCTATTACACCCGTATCCAGCTCAGTGACAATCAATAACTTGGCGCATTGCTAGCGCCAAACGTGGGCTGCAGCGGACGCAAATCGTTGCTCTCGTCCTCGTGTTTTATTGCCAGCTCGACTCGGCAGCAACTAACCATAACAAACGGAGCAATCCACGTACACGACGTGTGCCTGTACTATCAACGGAAAGACAGTGCCGCGTACGTGCTGTAGCAATACGTTGCGAATGCACATAGCACGATACAGGTGCAGTCGTAAACATAGCATCCCTGCCATCGGCCATACCATGCTGAATACGCCGGTTCTCGTCCGATCCCCGAAGCTAAGCAGCATTGGGCTCGGTCAGTACTTGGGAGGGAGACCACCTGGGAACACCGAGTGCTGATGGCACCCTTCTTTTTGCATTTTTTTATTGCGTGCTTCTGTGACTTATTTTTGTTTTTTTTTTACACTCACGTGTGGGTTGTTTTATTTACTGTTACATTCAACTGGCGCAGCCTACTGGTAGAGCCAACGTCGAAGTGCAAAAACAATATGCAAGCCGCCAGGCGATTGTACGCGCAGTGACGGTGGTAACCGGTATAAGTAACGGTGCAAAATTTAGTCGCACAAACTGCTAACCGTTTACCTATTACACCCGTATCCAGCTCAGTGACAATCAATAACTTGCCGCATTGCTAGCGCCAAACGTGGGCTGCAGCGGACGCAAATCGTTGCTCTCGTCCTCGTGTTTTATTGCCAGCTCGACTCGGCAGCAACTAACCATAACAAACGGAGCAATCCACGTACACGACGTGTGCCTGTACTATCAACGGAAAGACAGTGCCGCGTACGTGCTGTAGCAATACGTTGCGAATGCACATAGCACGATACAGGTGCAGTCGTAAACATAGCATCCCTGCCATCGGCCATACCATGCTGAATACGCCGGTTCTCGTCCGATCCCCGAAGCTAAGCAGCATTGGGCTCGGTCAGTACTTGGGAGGGAGACCACCTGGGAACACCGAGTGCTGATGGCACCCTTCTTTTTGCATTTTTTTATTGCGTGCTTCTGTGACTTATTTTTTTTTTTTTTACACTCACGTGTGGGTTGTTTTATTTACTGTTACATTCAACTGGCGCAGCCTACTGGTAGAGCCAACGTCGAAGTGCAAATACAATATGCAAGCCGCCAGGCGATTGTACGCGCAGTGACGGTGGTAACCGGTATAAGTAATGGTGCAAAATTTAGTCGCACAAACTGCTAACCGTTTACCTATTACACCCGTATCCAGCTCAGTGACAATCAATAACTTGCCGCATTGCTAGCGCCAAACGTGGGCTGCAGCGGACGCAAATCGTTGCTCTCGTCCTCTTGTTTTATTGCCAGCTCGACTCGGCAGCGACTAACCATAACAAACGGAGCAATCCACGTACACGACGTGTGCCTGTACTATCAACGGAAAGACAGTGCCGCGTACGTGCTGTAGCAATACGTTGCGAATGCACATAGCACGATACAGGTGCAGTCGTAAACATAGTATCCCTGCCATCGGCCATACCATGCTGAATACGCCGGTTCTCGTCCGATCCCCGAAGCTAAGCAGCATTGGGCTCGGTCAGTACTTGGGAGGGAGACCACCTGGGAACACCGAGTGCTGATGGCACCCTTCTTTTTGCATTTTTTTATTGCGTGCTTCTGTGACTTATTTTTTTTTTTTACACTCACGTGTGGGTTGTTTTATTTACTGTTACATTCAACTGGCGCAGCCTACTGGTAGAGCCAACGTCGAAGTGCAAAAACAATATGCAAGCCGCTAGGCGATTGTACGCGCTGTGACGGTGGTAACCGGTATAAGTAACGGTGCAAAATTTAGTCGCACAAACTGCTAACCGTTTACCTATTACACCCGTATCCAGCTCAGTGACAATCAATAACTTGGCGCATTGCTAGCGCCAAACGTGGGCTGCAGCGGACGCAAATCGTTGCTCTCGTCCTCGTGTTTTATTGCCAGCTCGACTCGGCAGCAACTAACCATAACAAACGGAGCAATCCACGTACACGACGTGTGCCTGTACTATCAACGGAAAGACAGTGCCGCGTACGTGCTGTAGCAATACGTTGCGAATGCACATAGCACGATACAGGTGCAGTCGTAAACATAGCATCCCTGCCATCGGCCATACCATGCTGAATACGCCGGTTCTCGTCCGATCCCCGAAGCTAAGCAGCTTTGGGCTCGGTCAGTACTTGGGAGGGAGACCGCCTGGGAACACCGAGTGCTGATGGCACCCTTCTTTTTGCATTTTTTTATTGCGTGCTTCTGTGACTTATTTTTTTTTTTACACTCACGTGTGGGTTGTTTTATTTACTGTTACATTCAACTGGCGCAGCCTACTGGTAGAGCCAACGTCGAAGTGCAAAAACAATATGCAAGCCGCTAGGCGATTGTACGCGCTGTGACGGTGGTAACCGGTATAAGTAACGGTGCAAAATTTAGTCGCACAAACTGCTAACCGTTTACCTATTACACCCGTATCCAGCTCAGTGACAATCAATAACTTGGCGCATTGCTAGCGCCAAACGTGGGCTGCAGCGGACGCAAATCGTTGCTCTCGTCCTCGTGTTTTATTGCCAGCTCGACTCGGCAGCAACTAACCATAACAAACGGAGCAATCCACGTACACGACGTGTGCCTGTACTATCAACGGAAAGACAGTGCCGCGTACGTGCTGTAGCAATACGTTGCGAATGCACATAGCACGATACAGGTGCAGTCGTAAACATAGCATCCCTGCCATCGGCCATACCATGCTGAATAGACCTCAGACTCTGCCCAGGCGGCGCTGCGAAAAAACCCGTCACCAGCGCCCCCATCGGAGCCTTGGCGCGAACTGAGTAGTGCAAGGAGAGCTGTCCGCAAGCGAAGGTGCATAGACCACAATGGACCCTTCTCTTTCGTTTGTGTTGAGGCACGGTTTCCTAAAAATCAAGGACCTGGAAAGCTCCTTCCGCCCATCCACGCTTCGGAAAGGAAGCTCAGCAGGGCGAAGTACGTGTACAATATAAAATAAAGTCTCAAGTGTTATTTCGACGTGCTGCAACTCGCAAGTACAGAGAGTATCAGGTTTATCTATAGGCATATTAGCATAAAAATCTAAGCATTTCAAATTGGTTCAATTGAATATGTCCTGAATACAAGACTTATTATGTATCTCCTATATTTTTATGTATTTTATCGTAATGTTTTGTCTCGTAATTATTAACAGAGAGTAAATCCTTTCATAGCCTTTTCCAGGGCAGCAAACAGAAAACGTTTTCCAAGGCAGCAAATAGCGTGCGATCATAACGAAAGCAAGCTTCCTACAGTGCCTACGCGCTGCATCTTTCTTTCTCGCAGGAGCTACAGCATCGCTCAGTGCCTTAATTTGAACTTTTTGCAGACGCTTCGAGCAGCAAGCGCGCACACATAAATATAAATAAACGCTACATTTTTTTCTTTACACACGCGCGTTATTTCGCAATTACTCATCCAGTGCTCCTACAGCAACATTATTGCTCACGTTTGAAAAACGCAGTCGAGCAGGCTCAGCACATTGCGAAGCGTGCTTGTATCGGCACAGGACATACAAAATACCGAAAGTAGAAATGAGCTCGCGATACAACGATGCTCCAGAACAGGATTTTGAATTCATAAACGAACCAAAATGTTTGGTTAAGCTGACCTGCCAAATCTCTCCGTCCCACTTGTTGAGTCAAGCGGAGGCGGACGTCTGTTAAAAGGCGCAGATATCGATGGCACTTAAGCAGGATGGTTCGCAACGTTGTTTTCTGTTACCAACGAAGTGGCGGCTGCAGATTCTTGAGTTTTCGCTTGGTTACCACGGTCCTCCGTCAGGGCTACGCAACACAATTACAGAAGAACAAAATTGTCGCACTTTCTCATGCGAGCCGATATGTTGTGGGGAATGCAAGTAATCCGATTACCCAACAGGTTGAACGGCCCGTATCCAGCGCTCTCGCCTTTCCCCTTCCTGCGATCGCGGTGGCAATCGGTAAAACTGAACGTTGTTATTCCGTCCTTCACGTTCATGGCAATTTACAACACAACAGTAGCGTCGATTGCGGCGTTTCTTCGTAGCGCGCGGAGCTATCGCGGTTGCCGTCATCAGTCTGATGAGTGAGCGAGCAAGCGCTTTATGGCAGTTCGGCGGCGCGTCCGACTAGAGTAGAAATTCATAGCTCTCTGTCTGGTTGTCAAATGCGCAAAACACTCGCCATATGGACCAAAATCTAGTTAAATCGTTGTTTCGCAGTCGCTAGCGGCATAGGCAACTTAGCAAGGGAGTCGGGCTTCGCACTACTCAATTACTCTCTCTTCGCATCGGCAGGTGGAGCTACGTGTCTTGCAAAACTCCAGAGTCTGACGTCCATACGCCGGTTCTCGTCCGATCCCCGAAGCTAAGCAGCATTGGGCTCGGTCAGTACTTGGGAGGGAGACCACCTGGGAACACCGAGTGCTGATGGCACCCTTCTTTTTGCATTTTTTTATTGCGTGCTTCTGTGACTTATTTTTGTTTTTTTTTTACACTCACGTGTGGGTTGTTTTATTTACTGTTACATTCAACTGGCGCAGCCTACTGGTAGAGCCAACGTCGAAGTGCAAATACAATATGCAAGCCGCCAGGCGATTGTACGCGCAGTGACGGTGGTAACCGGTATAAGTAATGGTGCAAAATTTAGTCGCACAAACTGCTAACCGTTTACCTATTACACCCGTATCCAGCTCAGTGACAATCAATAACTTGCCGCATTGCTAGCGCCAAACGTGGGCTGCAGCGGACGCAAATCGTTGCTCTCGTCCTCTTGTTTTATTGCCAGCTCGACTCGGCAGCGACTAACCATAACAAACGGAGCAATCCACGTACACGACGTGTGCCTGTACTATCAACGGAAAGACAGTGCCGCGTACGTGCTGTAGCAATACGTTGCGAATGCACATAGCACGATACAGGTGCAGTCGTAAACATAGTATCCCTGCCATCGGCCATACCATGCTGAATACGCCGGTTCTCGTCCGATCCCCGAAGCTAAGCAGCATTGGGCTCGGTCAGTACTTGGGAGGGAGACCACCTGGGAACACCGAGTGCTGATGGCACCCTTCTTTTTGCATTTTTTTATTGCGTGCTTCTGTGACTTATTTTTTTTTTTACACTCACGTGTGGGTTGTTTTATTTACTGTTACATTCAACTGGCGCAGCCTACTGGTAGAGCCAACGTCGAAGTGCAAAAACAATATGCAAGCCGCTAGGCGATTGTACGCGCTGTGACGGTGGTAACCGGTATAAGTAACGGTGCAAAATTTAGTCGCACAAACTGCTAACCGTTTACCTATTACACCCGTATCCAGCTCAGTGACAATCAATAACTTGGCGCATTGCTAGCGCCAAACGTGGGCTGCAGCGGACGCAAATCGTTGCTCTCGTCCTCGTGTTTTATTGCCAGCTCGACTCGGCAGCAACTAACCATAACAAACGGAGCAATCCACGTACACGACGTGTGCCTGTACTATCAACGGAAAGACAGTGCCGCGTACGTGCTGTAGCAATACGTTGCGAATGCACATAGCACGATACAGGTGCAGTCGTAAACATAGCATCCCTGCCATCGGCCATACCATGCTGAATACGCCGGTTCTCGTCCGATCCCCGAAGCTAAGCAGCATTGGGCTCGGTCAGTACTTGGGAGGGAGACCACCTGGGAACACCGAGTGCTGATGGCACCCTTCTTTTTGCATTTTTTTATTGCGTGCTTCTGTGACTTATTTTTTTTTTTACACTCACGTGTGGGTTGTTTTATTTACTGTTACATTCAACTGGCGCAGCCTACTGGTAGAGCCAACGTCGAAGTGCAAAAACAATATGCAAGCCGCTAGGCGATTGTACGCGCTGTGACGGTGGTAACCGGTATAAGTAACGGTGCAAAATTTAGTCGCACAAACTGCTAACCGTTTACCTATTACACCCGTATCCAGCTCAGTGACAATCAATAACTTGGCGCATTGCTAGCGCCAAACGTGGGCTGCAGCGGACGCAAATCGTTGCTCTCGTCCTCGTGTTTTATTGCCAGCTCGACTCGGCAGCAACTAACCATAACAAACGGAGCAATCCACGTACACGACGTGTGCCTGTACTATCAACGGAAAGACAGTGCCGCGTACGTGCTGTAGCAATACGTTGCGAATGCACATAGCACGATACAGGTGCAGTCGTAAACATAGCATCCCTGCCATCGGCCATACCATGCTGAATACGCCGGTTCTCGTCCGATCCCCGAAGCTAAGCAGCATTGCGCTCGGTCAGTACTTGGGAGGGAGACCACCTGGGAACACCGAGTGCTGATGGCACCCTTCTTTTTGCATTTTTTTATTGCGTGCTTCTGTGACTTATTTTTGTTTTTTTTTACACTCACGTGTGGGTTGTTTTATTTACTGTTACATTCAACTGGCCCAGCCTACTGGTAGAGCCAACGTCGAAGTGCAAAAACAATATGCAAGCCGCCAGGCGATTGTACGCGCAGTGACGGTGGTAACCGGTATAAGTAACGGTGCAAAATTTAGTCGCACAAACTGCTAACCGTTTACCTATTACACCCGTATCCAGCTCAGTGACAATCAATAACTTGCCGCATTGCTAGCGCCAAACGTGGGCTGCAGCGGACGCAAATCGTTGCTCTCGTCCTCGTGTTTTATTGCCAGCTCGACTCGGCAGCAACTAACCATAACAAACGGAGCAATCCACGTACACGACGTGTGCCTGTACTATCAACGGAAAGACAGTGCCGCGTACGTGCTGTAGCAATACGTTGCGAATGCACATAGCACGATACAGGTGCAGTCGTAAACATAGCATCCCTGCCATCGGCCACACCATGCTGAATACGCCGGTTCTCGTCCGATCCCCGAAGCTAAGCAGCATTGGGCTCGGTCAGTACTTGGGAGGGAGACCACCTGGGAACACCGAGTGCTGATGGCACCCTTCTTTTTGCATTTTTTTATTGCGTGCTTCTGTGACTTATTTTTTTTTTTTTTACACTCACGTGTGGGTTGTTTTATTTACTGTTACATTCAACTGGCGCAGCCTACTGGTAGAGCCAACGTCGAAGTGCAAAAACAATATGCAAGCCGCTAGGCGATTGTACGCGCAGTGACGGTGGTAACCGGTATAAGTAATGGTGCAAAATTTAGTCGCACAAACTGCTAACCGTTTACCTATTACACCCGTATCCAGCTCAGTGACAATCAATAACTTGGCGCATTGCTAGCGCCAAACGTGGGCTGCAGCGGACGCAAATCGTTGCTCTCGTCCTCGTGTTTTATTGCCAGCTCGACTCGGCAGCAACTAACCATAACAAACGGAGCAATCCACGTACACGACGTATGCCTGTACTATCAACGGAAAGACAGTGCCGCGTACGTGCTGTAGCAATACGTTGCGAATGCACATAGCACGATACAGGTGCAGTCGTAAACATAGCATCCCTGCCATCGGCCATACCATGCTGAATACGCCGGTTCTCGTCCGATCCCCGAAGCTAAGCAGCATTGGGCTCGGTCAGTACTTGGGAGGGAGACCACCTGGGAACACCGAGTGCTGATGGCACCCTTCTTTTTGCATTTTTTTATTGCGTGCTTCTGTGACTTATTTTTTTTTTTTTACACTCACGTGTGGGCTGTTTTATTTACTGTTACATTCAACTGGCGCAGCCTACTGGTAGAGCCAACGTCGAAGTGCAAAAACAATATGCAAGCCGCCAGGCGATTGTACGCGCAGTGACGGTGGTAACCGGTATAAGTAATGGTGCAAAATTTAGTCGCACAAACTGCTAACCGTTTACCTATTACACCCGTATCCAGCTCAGTGACAATCAATAACTTGCCGCATTGCTAGCGCCAAACGTGGGCTGCAGCGGACGCAAATCGTTGCTCTCGTCCTCTTGTTTTATTGCCAGCTCGACTCGGCAGCGACTAACCATAACAAACGGAGCAATCCACGTACACGACGTGTGCCTGTACTATCAACGGAAAGACAGTGCCGCGTACGTGCTGTAGCAATACGTTGCGAATGCACATAGCACGATACAGGTGCAGTCGTAAACATAGCATCCCTGCCATCGGCCATACCATGCTGAATACGCCGGTTCTCGTCCGATCCCCGAAGCTAAGCAGCATTGGGCTCGGTCAGTACTTGGGAGGGAGACCACCTGGGAACACCGAGTGCTGATGGCACCCTTCTTTTTGCATTTTTTTATTGCGTGCTTCTGTGACTTATTTTTGTTTTTTTTTACACTCACGTGTGGGTTGTTTTATTTACTGTTACATTCAACTGGCGCAGCCTACTGGTAGAGCCAACGTCGAAGTGCAAAAACAATATGCAAGCCGCCAGGCGATTGTACGCGCAGTGACGGTGGTAACCGGTATAAGTAACGGTGCAAAATTTAGTCGCACAAACTGCTAACCGTTTACCTATTACACCCGTATCCAGCTCAGTGACAATCAATAACTTGCCGCATTGCTAGCGCCAAACGTGGGCTGCAGCGGACGCAAATCGTTGCTCTCGTCCTCTTGTTTTATTGCCAGCTCGACTCGGCAGCGACTAACCATAACAAACGGAGCAATCCACGTACACGACGTGTGCCTGTACTATCAACGGAAAGACAGTGCCGCGTACGTGCTGTAGCAATACGTTGCGAATGCACATAGCACGATACAGGTGCAGTCGTAAACATAGCATCCCTGCCATCGGCCATACCATGCTGAATACGCCGGTTCTCGTCCGATCCCCGAAGCTAAGCAGCATTGGGCTCGGTCAGTACTTGGGAGGAAGACCACCTGGGAACACCGAGTGCTGATGGCACCCTTGTTTTTGCATTTTTTTATTGCGTGCTTCTGTGACTTATTTCTTTTTTTTTTTTTACACTCACGTGTGGGTTGTTTTATTTACTGTTACATTCAACTGGCGCAGCCTACTGGTAGAGCCAACGTCGAAGTGCAAAAACAAAATGCAAGCCGCTAGGCGATTGTACGCGCAGTGACGGTGGTAACCGGTATAAGTAATGGTGCAAAATTTAGTCGCACAAACTGCTAACCGTTTACCTATTACACCCGTATCCAGCTCAGTGACAATCAATAACTTGGCGCATTGCTAGCGCGAAACGTGGGCTGCAGCGGACGCAAATCGTTGCTCTCGTCCTCTTGTTTTATTGCCAGCTCGACTCGGCAGCGACTAACCATAACAAACGGAGCAATCCACGTACACGACGTGTGCCTGTACTATCAACGGAAAGACAGTGCCGCGTACGTGCTGTAGCAATACGTTGCGAATGCACATAGCACGATACAGGTGCAGTCGTAAACATAGCATCCCTGCCATCGGCCATACCATGCTGAATACGCCGGTTCTCGTCCGATCCCCGAAGCTAAGCAGCATTGGGCTCGGTCAGTACTTGGGAGGGAGACCACCTGGGAACACCGAGTGCTGATGGCACCCTTCTTTTTGCATTTTTTTATTGCGTGCTTCTGTGACTTATTTTTTTTTTTTTTTTACACTCACGTGTGGGTTGTTTTATTTACTGTTACATTCAACTGGCGCAGCCTACTGGTAGAGCCAACGTCGAAGTGCAAAAACAATATGCAAGCCGCCAGGCGATTGTACGCGCAGTGACGGTGGTAACCGGTATAAGTAACGGTGCAAAATTTAGTCGCACAAACTGCTAACCGTTTACCTATTACACCCGTATCCAGCTCAGTGACAATCAATAACTTGCCGCATTGCTAGCGCCAAACGTGGGCTGCAGCGGACGCAAATCGTTGCTCTCGTCCTCTTGTTTTATTGCCAGCTCGACTCGGCAGCGACTAACCATAACAAACGGAGCAATCCACGTACACGACGTGTGCCTGTACTATCAACGGAAAGACAGTGCCGCGTACGTGCTGTAGCAATACGTTGCGAATGCACATAGCACGATACAGGTGCAGTCGTAAACATAGCATCCCTGCCATCGGCCATACCATGCTGAATACGCCGGTTCTCGTCCGATCCCCGAAGCTAAGCAGCATTGGGCTCGGTCAGTACTTGGGAGGGAGACCACCTGGGAACACCGAGTGCTGATGGCACCCTTCTTTTTGCATTTTTTTATTGCGTGCTTCTGTGACTTATTTTTTTTTTTTTACACTCACGTGTGGGTTGTTTTATTTACTGTTACATTCAACTGGCGCAGCCTACTGGTAGAGCCAACGTCGAAGTGCAAAAACAATATGCAAGCCGCCAGGCGATTGTACGCGCAGTGACGGTGGTAACCGGTATAAGTAACGGTGCAAAATTTAGTCGCACAAACTGCTAACCGTTTACCTATTACACCCGTATCCAGCTCAGTGACAATCAATAACTTGCCGCATTGCTAGCGCCAAACGTGGGCTGCAGCGGACGCAAATCGTTGCTCTCGTCCTCTTGTTTTATTGCCAGCTCGACTCGGCAGCGACTAACCATAACAAACGGAGCAATCCACGTACACGACGTGTGCCTGTACTATCAACGGAAAGACAGTGCCGCGTACGTGCTGTAGCAATACGTTGCGAATGCACATAGCACGATACAGGTGCAGTCGTAAACATAGCATCCCTGCCATCGGCCATACCATGCTGAATACGCCGGTTCTCGTCCGATCCCCGAAGCTAAGCAGCATTGGGCTCGGTCAGTACTTGGGAGGAAGACCACCTGGGAACACCGAGTGCTGATGGCACCCTTGTTTTTGCATTTTTTTATTGCGTGCTTCTGTGACTTATTTTTTTTTTTTTTTTTTTACACTCACGTGTGGGTTGTTTTATTTACTGTTACATTCAACTGGCGCAGCCTACTGGTAGAGCCAACGTCGAAGTGCAAAAACAAAATGCAAGCCGCTAGGCGATTGTACGCGCAGTGACGGTGGTAACCGGTATAAGTAATGGTGCAAAATTTAGTCGCACAAACTGCTAACCGTTTACCTATTACACCCGTATCCAGCTCAGTGACAATCAATAACTTGGCGCATTGCTAGCGCCAAACGTGGGCTGCAGCGGACGCAAATCGTTGCTCTCGTCCTCGTGTTTTATTGCCAGCTCGACTCGGCAGCAACTAACCATAACAAACGGAGCAATCCACGTACACGACGTGTGCCTGTACTATCAACGGAAAGACAGTGCCGCGTACGTGCTGTAGCAATACGTTGCGAATGCACATAGCACGATACAGGTGCAGTCGTAAACATAGCATCCCTGCCATCGGCCATACCATGCTGAATACGCCGGTTCTCGTCCGATCCCCGAAGCTAAGCAGCATTGGTCTCGGTCAGTACTTGGGAGGGAGACCACCTGGGAACACCGAGTGCTGATGGCACCCTTCTTTTTGCATTTTTTTATTGCGTGCTTCTGTGACTTATTTTTTTTTTTACACTCACGTGTGGGTTGTTTTATTTACTGTTACATTCAACTGGCGCAGCCTACTGGTAGAGCCAACGTCGAAGTGCAAAAACAATATGCAAGCCGCTAGGCGATTGTACGCGCAGTGACGGTGGTAACCGGTATAAGTAATGGTGCAAAATTTAGTCGCACAAACTGCTAACCGTTTACCTATTACACCCGTATCCAGCTCAGTGGCAATCAATAACTTGGCGCATTGCTAGCGCCAAACGTGGGCTGCAGCGGACGCAAATCGTTGCTCTCGTCCTCGTGTTTTATTGCCAGCTCGACTCGGCAGCAACTAACCATAACAAACGGAGCAATCCACGTACACGACGTGTGCCTGTACTATCAACGGAAAGACAGTGCCGCGTACGTGCTGTAGCAATACGTTGCGAATGCACATAGCACGATACAGGTGCAGTCGTAAACATAGCATCCCTGCCATCGGCCATACCATGCTGAATACGCCGGTTCTCGTCCGATCCCCGAAGCTAAGCAGCATTGGGCTCGGTCAGTACTTGGGAGGGAGACCACCTGGGAACACCGAGTGCTGATGGCACCCTTCTTTTTGCATTTTTTTATTGCGTGCTTCTGTGACTTATTTTTTTTTTTTACACTCACGTGTGGGTTGTTTTATTTACTGTTACATTCAACTGGCGCAGCCTACTGGTAGAGCCAACGTCGAAGTGCAAAAACAATATGCAAGCCGCTAGGCGATTGTACGCGCAGTGACGGTGGTAACCGGTATAAGTAATGGTGCAAAATTTAGTCGCACAAACTGCTAACCGTTTACCTATTACACCCGTATCCAGCTCAGTGACAATCAATAACTTGGCGCATTGCTAGCGCCAAACGTGGGCTGCAGCGGACGCAAATCGTTGCTCTCGTCCTCGTGTTTTATTGCCAGCTCGACTCGGCAGCAACTAACCATAACAAACGGAGCAATCCACGTACACGACGTGTGCCTGTACTATCAACGGAAAGACAGTGCCGCGTACGTGCTGTAGCAATACGTTGCGAATGCACATAGCACGATACAGGTGCAGTCGTAAACATAGCATCCCTGCCATCGGCCATACCATGCTGAATACGCCGGTTCTCGTCCGATCCCCGAAGCTAAGCAGCATTGGGCTCGGTCAGTACTTGGGAGGGAGACCACCTGGGAACACCGAGTGCTGATGGCACCCTTCTTTTTGCATTTTTTTATTGCGTGCTTCTGTGACTTATTTTTGTTTTTTTTTACACTCACGTGTGGGTTGTTTTATTTACTGTTACATTCAACTGGCGCAGCCTACTGGTAGAGCCAACGTCGAAGTGCAAAAACAATATGCAAGCCGCCAGGCGATTGTACGCGCAGTGACGGTGGTAACCGGTATAAGTAATGGTGCAAAATTTAGTCGCACAAACTGCTAACCGTTTACCTATTACACCCGTATCCAGCTCAGTGACAATCAATAACTTGCCGCATTGCTAGCGCCAAACGTGGGCTGCAGCGGACGCAAATCGTTGCTCTCGTCCTCTTGTTTTTTTGCCAGCTCGACTCGGCAGCGACTAACCATAACAAACGGAGCAATCCACGTACACGACGTGTGCCTGTACTATCAACGGAAAGACAGTGCCGCGTACGTGCTGTAGCAATACGTTGCGAATGCACATAGCACGATACAGGTGCAGTCGTAAACATAGCATCCCTGCCATCGGCCATACCATGCTGAATACGCCGGTTCTCGTCCGATCCCCGAAGCTAAGCAGCATTGGGCTCGGTCAGTACTTGGGAGGGAGACCACCTGGGAACACCGAGTGCTGATGGCACCCTTCTTTTTGCATTTTTTTATTGCGTGCTTCTGTGACTTATTTTTGTTTTTTTTTACACTCACGTGTGGGTTGTTTTATTTACTGTTACATTCAACTGGCGCAGCCTACTGGTAGAGCCAACGTCGAAGTGCAAAAACAATATGCAAGCCGCCAGGCGATTGTACGCGCAGTGACGGTGGTAACCGGTATAAGTAACGGTGCAAAATTTAGTCGCACAAACTGCTAACCGTTTACCTATTACACCCGTATCCAGCTCAGTGACAATCAATAACTTGCCGCATTGCTAGCGCCAAACGTGGGCTGCAGCGGACGCAAATCGTTGCTCTCGTCCTCTTGTTTTATTGCCAGCTCGACTCGGCAGCGACTAACCATAACAAACGGAGCAATCCACGTACACGACGTGTGCCTGTACTATCAACGGAAAGACAGTGCCGCGTACGTGCTGTAGCAATACGTTGCGAATGCACATAGCACGATACAGGTGCAGTCGTAAACATAGCATCCCTGCCATCGGCCATACCATGCTGAATACGCCGGTTCTCGTCCGATCCCCGAAGCTAAGCAGCATTGGGCTCGGTCAGTACTTGGGAGGGAGACCACCTGGGAACACCGAGTGCTGATGGCACCCTTGTTTTTGCATTTTTTTATTGCGTGCTTCTGTGACTTATTTTTTTTTTTTTTTTACACTCACGTGTGGGTTGTTTTATTTACTGTTACATTCAACTGGCGCAGCCTACTGGTAGAGCCAACGTCGAAGTGCAAAAAGAAAATGCAAGCCGCTAGGCGATTGTACGCGCAGTGACGGTGGTAACCGGTATAAGTAATGGTGCAAAATTTAGTCGCACAAACTGCTAACCGTTTACCTATTACACCCGTATCCAGCTCAGTGACAATCAATAACTTGGCGCATTGCTAGCGCCAAACGTGGGCTGCAGCGGACGCAAATCGTTGCTCTCGTCCTCTTGTTTTATTGCCAGCTCGACTCGGCAGCGACTAACCATAACAAACGGAGCAATCCACGTACACGACGTGTGCCTGTACTATCAACGGAAAGACAGTGCCGCGTACGTGCTGTAGCAATACGTTGCGAATGCACATAGCACGATACAGGTGCAGTCGTAAACATAGCATCCCTGCCATCGGCCATACCATGCTGAATACGCCGGTTCTCGTCCGATCCCCGAAGCTAAGCAGCATTGGGCTCGGTCAGTACTTGGGAGGAAGACCACCTGGGAACACCGAGTGCTGATGGCACCCTTGTTTTTGCATTTTTTTATTGCGTGCTTCTGTGACTTATTTTTTTTTTTTTTTTTTTTTACACTCACGTGTGGGTTGTTTTATTTACTGTTACATTCAACTGGCGCAGCCTACTGGTAGAGCCAACGTCGAAGTGCAAAAACAAAATGCAAGCCGCTAGGCGATTGTACGCGCAGTGACGGTGGTAACCGGTATAAGTAATGGTGCAAAATTTAGTCGCACAAACTGCTAACCGTTTACCTATTACACCCGTATCCAGCTCAGTGACAATCAATAACTTGGCGCATTGCTAGCGCCAAACGTGGGCTGCAGCGGACGCAAATCGTTGCTCTCGTCCTCGTGTTTTATTGCCAGCTCGACTCGGCAGCAACTAACCATAACAAACGGAGCAATCCACGTACACGACGTGTGCCTGTACTATCAACGGAAAGACAGTGCCGCGTACGTGCTGTAGCAATACGTTGCGAATGCACATAGCACGATACAGGTGCAGTCGTAAACATAGCATCCCTGCCATCGGCCATACCATGCTGAATACGCCGGTTCTCGTCCGATCCCCGAAGCTAAGCAGCATTGGTCTCGGTCAGTACTTGGGAGGGAGACCACCTGGGAACACCGAGTGCTGATGGCACCCTTCTTTTTGCATTTTTTTATTGCGTGCTTCTGTGACTTATTTTTTTTTTTACACTCACGTGTGGGTTGTTTTATTTACTGTTACATTCAACTGGCGCAGCCTACTGGTAGAGCCAACGTCGAAGTGCAAAAACAATATGCAAGCCGCTAGGCGATTGTACGCGCAGTGACGGTGGTAACCGGTATAAGTAATGGTGCAAAATTTAGTCGCACAAACTGCTAACCGTTTACCTATTACACCCGTATCCAGCTCAGTGACAATCAATAACTTGGCGCATTGCTAGCGCCAAACGTGGGCTGCAGCGGACGCAAATCGTTGCTCTCGTCCTCGTGTTTTATTGCCAGCTCGACTCGGCAGCAACTAACCATAACAAACGGAGCAATCCACGTACACGACGTGTGCCTGTACTATCAACGGAAAGACAGTGCCGCGTACGTGCTGTAGCAATACGTTGCGAATGCACATAGCACGATACAGGTGCAGTCGTAAACATAGCATCCCTGCCATCGGCCATACCATGCTGAATACGCCGGTTCTCGTCCGATCCCCGAAGCTAAGCAGCATTGGGCTCGGTCAGTACTTGGGAGGGAGACCACCTGGGAACACCGAGTGCTGATGGCACCCTTCTTTTTGCATTTTTTTATTGCGTGCTTCTGTGACTTATTTTTTTTTTTTACACTCACGTGTGGGTTGTTTTATTTACTGTTACATTCAACTGGCGCAGCCTACTGGTAGAGCCAACGTCGAAGTGCAAAAACAATATGCAAGCCGCTAGGCGATTGTACGCGCAGTGACGGTGGTAACCGGTATAAGTAATGGTGCAAAATTTAGTCGCACAAACTGCTAACCGTTTACCTATTACACCCGTATCCAGCTCAGTGACAATCAATAACTTGGCGCATTGCTAGCGCCAAACGTGGGCTGCAGCGGACGCAAATCGTTGCTCTCGTCCTCGTGTTTTATTGCCAGCTCGACTCGGCAGCAACTAACCATAACAAACGGAGCAATCCACGTACACGACGTGTGCCTGTACTATCAACGGAAAGACAGTGCCGCGTACGTGCTGTAGCAATACGTTGCGAATGCACATAGCACGATACAGGTGCAGTCGTAAACATAGCATCCCTGCCATCGGCCATACCATGCTGAATACGCCGGTTCTCGTCCGATCCCCGAAGCTAAGCAGCATTGGGCTCGGTCAGTACTTGGGAGGGAGACCACCTGGGAACACCGAGTGCTGATGGCACCCTTCTTTTTGCATTTTTTTATTGCGTGCTTCTGTGACTTATTTTTGTTTTTTTTTACACTCACGTGTGGGTTGTTTTATTTACTGTTACATTCAACTGGCGCAGCCTACTGGTAGAGCCAACGTCGAAGTGCAAAAACAATATGCAAGCCGCCAGGCGATTGTACGCGCAGTGACGGTGGTAACCGGTATAAGTAATGGTGCAAAATTTAGTCGCACAAACTGCTAACCGTTTACCTATTACACCCGTATCCAGCTCAGTGACAATCAATAACTTGCCGCATTGCTAGCGCCAAACGTGGGCTGCAGCGGACGCAAATCGTTGCTCTCGTCCTCTTGTTTTTTTGCCAGCTCGACTCGGCAGCGACTAACCATAACAAACGGAGCAATCCACGTACACGACGTGTGCCTGTACTATCAACGGAAAGACAGTGCCGCGTACGTGCTGTAGCAATACGTTGCGAATGCACATAGCACGATACAGGTGCAGTCGTAAACATAGCATCCCTGCCATCGGCCATACCATGCTGAATACGCCGGTTCTCGTCCGATCCCCGAAGCTAAGCAGCATTGGGCTCGGTCAGTACTTGGGAGGGAGACCACCTGGGAACACCGAGTGCTGATGGCACCCTTCTTTTTGCATTTTTTTATTGCGTGCTTCTGTGACTTATTTTTGTTTTTTTTTACACTCACGTGTGGGTTGTTTTATTTACTGTTACATTCAACTGGCGCAGCCTACTGGTAGAGCCAACGTCGAAGTGCAAAAACAATATGCAAGCCGCCAGGCGATTGTACGCGCAGTGACGGTGGTAACCGGTATAAGTAACGGTGCAAAATTTAGTCGCACAAACTGCTAACCGTTTACCTATTACACCCGTATCCAGCTCAGTGACAATCAATAACTTGCCGCATTGCTAGCGCCAAACGTGGGCTGCAGCGGACGCAAATCGTTGCTCTCGTCCTCTTGTTTTATTGCCAGCTCGACTCGGCAGCGACTAACCATAACAAACGGAGCAATCCACGTACACGACGTGTGCCTGTACTATCAACGGAAAGACAGTGCCGCGTACGTGCTGTAGCAATACGTTGCGAATGCACATAGCACGATACAGGTGCAGTCGTAAACATAGCATCCCTGCCATCGGCCATACCATGCTGAATACGCCGGTTCTCGTCCGATCCCCGAAGCTAAGCAGCATTGGGCTCGGTCAGTACTTGGGAGGGAGACCACCTGGGAACACCGAGTGCTGATGGCACCCTTGTTTTTGCATTTTTTTATTGCGTGCTTCTGTGACTTATTTTTTTTTTTTTTTTACACTCACGTGTGGGTTGTTTTATTTACTGTTACATTCAACTGGCGCAGCCTACTGGTAGAGCCAACGTCGAAGTGCAAAAAGAAAATGCAAGCCGCTAGGCGATTGTACGCGCAGTGACGGTGGTAACCGGTATAAGTAATGGTGCAAAATTTAGTCGCACAAACTGCTAACCGTTTACCTATTACACCCGTATCCAGCTCAGTGACAATCAATAACTTGGCGCATTGCTAGCGCCAAACGTGGGCTGCAGCGGACGCAAATCGTTGCTCTCGTCCTCGTGTTTTATTGCCAGCTCGACTCGGCAGCAACTAACCATAACAAACGGAGCAATCCACGTACACGACGTGTGCCTGTACTATCAACGGAAAGACAGTGCCGCGTACGTGCTGTAGCAATACGTTGCGAATGCACATAGCACGATACAGGTGCAGTCGTAAACATAGCATCCCTGCCATCGGCCATACCATGCTGAATACGCCGTTTCTCGTCCGATCCCCGAAGCTAAGCAGCATTGGGCTCGGTCAGTACTTGGGAGGGAGACCACCTGGGAACACCGAGTGCTGATGGCACCCTTCTTTTTGCATTTTTTTATTGCGTGCTTCTGTGACTTATTTTTGTTTTTTTTTACACTCACGTGTGGGTTGTTTTATTTACTGTTACATTCAACTGGCGCAGCCTACTGGTAGAGCCAACGTCGAAGTGCAAAAACAATATGCAAGCCGCCAGGCGATTGTACGCGCAGTGACGGTGGTAACCGGTATAAGTAACGGTGCAAAATTTAGTCGCACAAACTGCTAACCGTTTACCTATTACACCCGTATCCAGCTCAGTGACAATCAATAACTTGCCGCATTGCTAGCGCCAAACGTGGGCTGCAGCGGACGCAAATCGTTGCTCTCGTCCTCTTGTTTTATTGCCAGCTCGACTCGGCAGCGACTAACCATAACAAACGGAGCAATCCACGTACACGACGTGTGCCTGTACTATCAACGGAAAGACAGTGCCGCGTACGTGCTGTAGCAATACGTTGCGAATGCACATAGCACGATACAGGTGCAGTCGTAAACATAGCATCCCTGCCATCGGCCATACCATGCTGAATACGCCGGTTCTCGTCCGATCCCCGAAGCTAAGCAGCATTGGGCTCGGTCAGTACTTGGGAGGGAGACCACCTGGGAACACCGAGTGCTGATGGCACCCTTCTTTTTGCATTTTTTTATTGCGTGCTTCTGTGACTTATTTTTTTTTTTTTTTACACTCACGTGTGGGTTGTTTTATTTACTGTTACATTCAACTGGCGCAGCCTACTGGTAGAGCCAACGTCGAAGTGCAAAAACAATATGCAAGCCGCCAGGCGATTGTACGCGCAGTGACGGTGGTAACCGGTATAAGTAACGGTGCAAAATTTAGTCGCACAAACTGCTAACCGTTTACCTATAACACCCGTATCCAGCTCAGTGACAATCAATAACTTGCCGCATTGCTAGCGCCAAACGTGGGCTGCAGCGGACGCAAATCGTTGCTCTCGTCCTCTTGTTTTATTGCCAGCTCGACTCGGCAGCGACTAACCATAACAAACGGAGCAATCCACGTACACGACGTGTGCCTGTACTATCAACGGAAAGACAGTGCCGCGTACGTGCTGTAGCAATACGTTGCGAATGCACATAGCACGATACAGGTGCAGTCGTAAACATAGCATCCCTGCCATCGGCCATACCATGCTGAATACGCCGGTTCTCGTCCGATCCCCGAAGCTAAGCAGCATTGGGCTCGGTCAGTACTTGGGAGGAAGACCACCTGGGAACACCGAGTGCTGATGGCACCCTTGTTTTTGCATTTTTTTATTGCGTGCTTCTGTGACTTATTTTTTTTTTTTTTACACTCACGTGTGGGTTGTTTTATTTACTGTTACATTCAACTGGCGCAGCCTACTGGTAGAGCCAACGTCGAAGTGCAAAAACAATATGCAAGCCGCTAGGCGATTGTACGCGCAGTGACGGTGGTAACCGGTATAAGTAATGGTGCAAAATTTAGTCGCACAAACTGCTAACCGTTTACCTATTACACGCGTATCCAGCTCAGTGACAATCAATAACTTGGCGCATTGCTAGCGCCAAACGTGGGCTGCAGCGGACGCAAATCGTTGCTCTCGTCCTCGTGTTTTATTGCCAGCTCGACTCGGCAGCAACTAACCATAACAAACGGAGCAATCCACGTACACGACGTGTGCCTGTACTATCAACGGAAAGACAGTGCCGCGTACGTGCTGTAGCAATACGTTGCGAATGCACATAGCACGATACAGGTGCAGTCGTAAACATAGCATCCCTGCCATCGGCCATACCATGCTGAATACGCCGGTTCTCGTCCGATCCCCGAAGCTAAGCAGCATTGGGCTCGGTCAGTACTTGGGAGGGAGACCACCTGGGAACACCGAGTGCTGATGGCACCCTTCTTTTTGCATTTTTTTATTGCGTGCTTCTGTGACTTATTTTTTTTTTTTACACTCACGTTTGGGTTGTTTTATTTACTGTTACATTCAACTGGCGCAGCCTACTGGTAGAGCCAACGTCGAAGTGCAAAAACAATATGCAAGCCGCTAGGCGATTGTACGCGCAGTGACGGTGGTAACCGGTATAAGTAATGGTGCAAAATTTAGTCGCACAAACTGCTAACCGTTTACCTATTACACCCGTATCCAGCTCAGTGACAATCAATAACTTGGCGCATTGCTAGCGCCAAACGTGGGCTGCAGCGGACGCAAATCGTTGCTCTCGTCCTCGTGTTTTATTGCCAGCTCGACTCGGCAGCAACTAACCATAACAAACGGAGCAATCCACGTACACGACGTGTGCCTGTACTATCAACGGAAAGACAGTGCCGCGTACGTGCTGTAGCAATACGTTGCGAATGCACATAGCACGATACAGGTGCAGTCGTAAACATAGCATCCCTGCCATCGGCCATACCATGCTGAATACGCCGGTTCTCGTCCGATCCCCGAAGCTAAGCAGCATTGGGCTCGGTCAGTACTTGGGAGGGAGACCACCTGGGAACACCGAGTGCTGATGGCACCCTTCTTTTTGCATTTTTTTATTGCGTGCTTCTGTGACTTATTTTTGTTTTTTTTTACACTCACGTGTGGGTTGTTTTATTTACTGTTACATTCAACTGGCGCAGCCTACTGGTAGAGCCAACGTCGAAGTGCAAAAACAATATGCAAGCCGCCAGGCGATTGTACGCGCAGTGACGGTGGTAACCGGTATAAGTAATGGTGCAAAATTTAGTCGCACAAACTGCTAACCGTTTACCTATTACACCCGTATCCAGCTCAGTGACAATCAATAACTTGCCGCATTGCTAGCGCCAAACGTGGGCTGCAGCGGACGCAAATCGTTGCTCTCGTCCTCTTGTTTTATTGCCAGCTCGACTCGGCAGCGACTAACCATAACAAACGGAGCAATCCACGTACACGACGTGTGCCTGTACTATCAACGGAAAGACAGTGCCGCGTACGTGCTGTAGCAATACGTTGCGAATGCACATAGCACGATACAGGTGCAGTCGTAAACATAGCATCCCTGCCATCGGCCATACCATGCTGAATACGCCGGTTCTCGTCCGATCCCCGAAGCTAAGCAGCATTGGGCTCGGTCAGTACTTGGGAGGGAGACCACCTGGGAACACCGAGTGCTGATGGCACCCTTCTTTTTGCATTTTTTTATTGCGTGCTTCTGTGACTTATTTTTGTTTTTTTTTACACTCACGTGTGGGTTGTTTTATTTACTGTTACATTCAACTGGCGCAGCCTACTGGTAGAGCCAACGTCGAAGTGCAAAAACAATATGCAAGCCGCCAGGCGATTGTACGCGCAGTGACGGTGGTAACCGGTATAAGTAACGGTGCAAAATTTAGTCGCACCAACTGCTAACCGTTTACCTATTACACCCGTATCCAGCTCAGTGACAATCAATAACTTGCCGCATTGCTAGCGCCAAACGTGGGCTGCAGCGGACGCAAATCGTTGCTCTCGTCCTCTTGTTTTATTGCCAGCTCGACTCGGCAGCGACTAACCATAACAAACGGAGCAATCCACGTACACGACGTGTGCCTGTACTATCAACGGAAAGACAGTGCCGCGTACGTGCTGTAGCAATACGTTGCGAATGCACATAGCACGATACAGGTGCAGTCGTAAACATAGCATCCCTGCCATCGGCCATACCATGCTGAATACGCCGGTTCTCGTCCGATCCCCGAAGCTAAGCAGCATTGGGCTCGGTCAGTACTTGGGAGGGAGACCACCTGGGAACACCGAGTGCTGATGGCACCCTTGTTTTTGCATTTTTTTATTGCGTGCTTCTGTGACTTATTTTTTTTTTTTTTTTTACACTCACGTGTGGGTTGTTTTATTTACTGTTACATTCAACTGGCGCAGCCTACTGGTAGAGCCAACGTCGAAGTGCAAAAACAAAATGCAAGCCGCTAGGCGATTGTACGCGCAGTGACGGTGGTAACCGGTATAAGTAATGGTGCAAAATTTAGTCGCACAAACTGCTAACCGTTTACCTATTACACCCGTATCCAGCTCAGTGACAATCAATAACTTGGCGCATTGCTAGCGCCAAACGTGGGCTGCAGCGGACGCAAATCGTTGCTCTCGTCCTCGTGTTTTATTGCCAGCTCGACTCGGCAGCAACTAACCATAACAAACGGAGCAATCCACGTACACGACGTGTGCCTGTACTATCAACGGAAAGACAGTGCCGCGTACGTGCTGTAGCAATACGTTGCGAATGCACATAGCACGATACAGGTGCAGTCGTAAACATAGCATCCCTGCCATCGGCCATACCATGCTGAATACGCCGGTTCTCGTCCGATCCCCGAAGCTAAGCAGCATTGGTCTCGGTCAGTACTTGGGAGGGAGACCACCTGGGAACACCGAGTGTTGATGGCACCCTTCTTTTTGCATTTTTTTATTGCGTGCTTCTGTGACTTATTTTTTTTTTTACACTCACGTGTGGGTTGTTTTATTTACTGTTACATTCAACTGGCGCAGCCTACTGGTAGAGCCAACGTCGAAGTGCAAAAACAATATGCAAGCCGCTAGGCGATTGTACGCGCAGTGACGGTGGTAACCGGTATAAGTAATGGTGCAAAATTTAGTCGCACAAACTGCTAACCGTTTACCTATTACACCCGTATCCAGCTCAGTGACAATCAATAACTTGGCGCATTGCTAGCGCCAAACGTGGGCTGCAGCGGACGCAAATCGTTGCTCTCGTCCTCGTGTTTTATTGCCAGCTCGACTCGGCAGCAACTAACCATAACAAACGGAGCAATCCACGTACACGACGTGTGCCTGTACTATCAACGGAAAGACAGTGCCGCGTACGTGCTGTAGCAATACGTTGCGAATGCACATAGCACGATACAGGTGCAGTCGTAAACATAGCATCCCTGCCATCGGCCATACCATGCTGAATACGCCGGTTCTCGTCCGATCCCCGAAGCTAAGCAGCATTGGGCTCGGTCAGTACTTGGGAGGGAGACCACCTGGGAACACCGAGTGCTGATGGCACCCTTCTTTTTGCATTTTTTTATTGCGTGCTTCTGTGACTTATTTTTTTTTTTACACTCACGTGTGGGTTGTTTTATTTACTGTTACATTCAACTGGCGCAGCCTACTGGTAGAGCCAACGTCGAAGTGCAAAAACAATATGCAAGCCGCTAGGCGATTGTACGCGCAGTGACGGTGGTAACCGGTATAAGTAATGGTGCAAAATTTAGTCGCACAAACTGCTAACCGTTTACCTATTACACCCGTATCCAGCTCAGTGACAATCAATAACTTGGCGCATTGCTAGCGCCAAACGTGGGCTGCAGCGGACGCAAATCGTTGCTCTCGTCCTCGTGTTTTATTGCCAGCTCGACTCGGCAGCAACTAACCATAACAAACGGAGCAATCCACGTACACGACGTGTGCCTGTACTATCAACGGAAAGACAGTGCCGCGTACGTGCTGTAGCAATACGTTGCGAATGCACATAGCACGATACAGGTGCAGTCGTAAACATAGCATCCCTGCCATCGGCCATACCATGCTGAATACGCCGGTTCTCGTCCGATCCCCGAAGCTAAGCAGCATTGGGCTCGGTCAGTACTTGGGAGGGAGACCACCTGGGAACACCGAGTGCTGATGGCACCCTTCTTTTTGCATTTTTTTATTGCGTGCTTCTGTGACTTATTTTTGTTTTTTTTTACACTCACGTGTGGGTTGTTTTATTTACTGTTACATTCAACTGGCGCAGCCTACTGGTAGAGCCAACGTCGAAGTGCAAAAACAATATGCAAGCCGCCAGGCGATTGTACGCGCAGTGACGGTGGTAACCGGTATAAGTAATGGTGCAAAATTTAGTCGCACAAACTGCTAACCGTTTACCTATTACACCCGTATCCAGCTCAGTGACAATCAATAACTTGCCGCATTGCTAGCGCCAAACGTGGGCTGCAGCGGACGCAAATCGTTGCTCTCGTCCTCTTGTTTTATTGCCAGCTCGACTCGGCAGCGACTAACCATAACAAACGGAGCAATCCACGTACACGACGTGTGCCTGTACTATCATCGGAAAGACAGTGCCGCGTACGTGCTGTAGCAATACGTTGCGAATGCACATAGCACGATACAGGTGCAGTCGTAAACATAGCATCCCTGCCATCGGCCATACCATGCTGAATACGCCGGTTCTCGTCCGATCCCCGAAGCTAAGGAGCATTGGGCTCGGTCAGTACTTGGGAGGGAGACCACCTGGGAACACCGAGTGCTGATGGCACCCTTCTTTTTGCATTTTTTTATTGCGTGCTTCTGTGACTTATTTTTTTTTTTTTACACTCACGTGTGGGTTGTTTTATTTACTGTTACATTCAACTGGCGCAGCCTACTGGTAGAGCCAACGTCGAAGTGCAAAAACAATATGCAAGCCGCCAGGCGATTGTACGCGCAGTGACGGTGGTAACCGGTATAAGTAATGGTGCAAAATTTAGTCGCACACACTGCTAACCGTTTACCTATTACACCCGTATCCAGCTCAGTGACAATCAATAACTTGCCGCATTGCTAGCGCCAAACGTGGGCTGCAGCGGACGCAAATCGTTGCTCTCGTCCTCTTGTTTTATTGCCAGCTCGACTCGGCAGCGACTAACCATAACAAACGGAGCAATCCACGTACACGACGTGTGCCTGTACTATCATCGGAAAGACAGTGCCGCGTACGTGCTGTAGCAATACGTTGCGAATGCACATAGCACGATACAGGTGCAGTCGTAAACATAGCATCCCTGCCATCGGCCATACCATGCTGAATACGCCGGTTCTCGTCCGATCCCCGAAGCTAAGGAGCATTGGGCTCGGTCAGTACTTGGGAGGGAGACCACCTGGGAACACCGAGTGTTGATGGCACCCTTCTTTTTGCATTTTTTTATTGCGTGCTTCTGTGACTTATTTTTTTTTTTACACTCACGTGTGGGTTGTTTTATTTACTGTTACATTCAACTGGCGCAGCCTACTGGTAGAGCCAACGTCGAAGTGCAAAAACAATATGCAAGCCGCTAGGCGATTGTACGCGCAGTGACGGTGGTAACCGGTATAAGTAATGGTGCAAAATTTAGTCGCACAAACTGCTAACCGTTTACCTATTACACCCGTATCCAGCTCAGTGACAATCAATAACTTGGCGCATTGCTAGCGCCAAACGTGGGCTGCAGCGGACGCAAATCGTTGCTCTCGTCCTCGTGTTTTATTGCCAGCTCGACTCGGCAGCAACTAACCATAACAAACGGAGCAATCCACGTACACGACGTGTGCCTGTACTATCAACGGAAAGACAGTGCCGCGTACGTGCTGTAGCAATACGTTGCGAATGCACATAGCACGATACAGGTGCAGTCGTAAACATAGCATCCCTGCCATCGGCCATACCATGCTGAATACGCCGGTTCTCGTCCGATCCCCGAAGCTAAGCAGCATTGGGCTCGGTCAGTACTTGGGAGGGAGACCACCTGGGAACACCGAGTGCTGATGGCACCCTTCTTTTTGCATTTTTTTATTGCGTGCTTCTGTGACTTATTTTTTTTTTTACACTCACGTGTGGGTTGTTTTATTTACTGTTACATTCAACTGGCGCAGCCTACTGGTAGAGCCAACGTCGAAGTGCAAAAACAATATGCAAGCCGCTAGGCGATTGTACGCGCAGTGACGGTGGTAACCGGTATAAGTAATGGTGCAAAATTTAGTCGCACAAACTGCTAACCGTTTACCTATTACACCCGTATCCAGCTCAGTGACAATCAATAACTTGGCGCATTGCTAGCGCCAAACGTGGGCTGCAGCGGACGCAAATCGTTGCTCTCGTCCTCGTGTTTTATTGCCAGCTCGACTCGGCAGCAACTAACCATAACAAACGGAGCAATCCACGTACACGACGTGTGCCTGTACTATCAACGGAAAGACAGTGCCGCGTACGTGCTGTAGCAATACGTTGCGAATGCACATAGCACGATACAGGTGCAGTCGTAAACATAGCATCCCTGCCATCGGCCATACCATGCTGAATACGCCGGTTCTCGTCCGATCCCCGAAGCTAAGCAGCATTGGGCTCGGTCAGTACTTGGGAGGGAGACCACCTGGGAACACCGAGTGCTGATGGCACCCTTCTTTTTGCATTTTTTTATTGCGTGCTTCTGTGACTTATTTTTGTTTTTTTTTACACTCACGTGTGGGTTGTTTTATTTACTGTTACATTCAACTGGCGCAGCCTACTGGTAGAGCCAACGTCGAAGTGCAAAAACAATATGCAAGCCGCCAGGCGATTGTACGCGCAGTGACGGTGGTAACCGGTATAAGTAATGGTGCAAAATTTAGTCGCACAAACTGCTAACCGTTTACCTATTACACCCGTATCCAGCTCAGTGACAATCAATAACTTGCCGCATTGCTAGCGCCAAACGTGGGCTGCAGCGGACGCAAATCGTTGCTCTCGTCCTCTTGTTTTATTGCCAGCTCGACTCGGCAGCGACTAACCATAACAAACGGAGCAATCCACGTACACGACGTGTGCCTGTACTATCATCGGAAAGACAGTGCCGCGTACGTGCTGTAGCAATACGTTGCGAATGCACATAGCACGATACAGGTGCAGTCGTAAACATAGCATCCCTGCCATCGGCCATACCATGCTGAATACGCCGGTTCTCGTCCGATCCCCGAAGCTAAGGAGCATTGGGCTCGGTCAGTACTTGGGAGGGAGACCACCTGGGAACACCGAGTGCTGATGGCACCCTTCTTTTTGCATTTTTTTATTGCGTGCTTCTGTGACTTATTTTTTTTTTTTTACACTCACGTGTGGGTTGTTTTATTTACTGTTACATTCAACTGGCGCAGCCTACTGGTAGAGCCAACGTCGAAGTGCAAAAACAATATGCAAGCCGCCAGGCGATTGTACGCGCAGTGACGGTGGTAACCGGTATAAGTAATGGTGCAAAATTTAGTCGCACACACTGCTAACCGTTTACCTATTACACCCGTATCCAGCTCAGTGACAATCAATAACTTGCCGCATTGCTAGCGCCAAACGTGGGCTGCAGCGGACGCAAATCGTTGCTCTCGTCCTCTTGTTTTATTGCCAGCTCGACTCGGCAGCGACTAACCATAACAAACGGAGCAATCCACGTACACGACGTGTGCCTGTACTATCAACGGAAAGACAGTGCCGCGTACGTGCTGTAGCAATACGTTGCGAATGCACATAGCACGATACAGGTGCAGTCGTAAACATAGCATCCCTGCCATCGGCCATACCATGCTGAATACGCCGGTTCTCGTCCGATCCCCGAAGCTAAGCAGCATTGGGCTCGGTCAGTACTTGGGAGGGAGACCACCTGGGAACACCGAGTGCTGATGGCACCCTTCTTTTTGCATTTTTTTATTGCGTGCTTCTGTGACTTATTTTTTTTTTTTTTACACTCACGTGTGGGTTGTTTTATTTACTGTTACATTCAACTGGCGCAGCCTACTGGTAGAGCCAACGTCGAAGTGCAAAAACAATATGCAAGCCGCCAGGCGATTGTACGCGCAGTGACGGTGGTAACCGGTATAAGTAATGGTGCAAAATTTAGTCGCACAAACTGCTAACCGTTTACCTATTACACCCGTATCCAGCTCAGTGACAATCAATAACTTGGCGCATTGCTAGCGCCAAACGTGGGCTGCAGCGGACGCAAATCGTTGCTCTCGTCCTCTTGTTTTATTGCCAGCTCGACTCGGCAGCGACTAACCATAACAAACGGAGCAATCCACGTACACGACGTGTGCCTGTACTATCAACGGAAAGATAGTGCCGCGTACGTGCTGTAGCAATACGTTGCGAATGCACATAGCACGATACAGGTGCAGTCGTAAACATAGCGTCCCTGCCATCGGCCATACCATGCTGAATACGCCGGTTCTCGTCCGATCCCCGAAGCTAAGCAGCATTGGGCTCGGTCAGTACTTGGGAGGGAGACCACCTGGGAACACCGAGTGCTGATGGCACCCTTCTTTTTGCATTTTTTTATTGCGTGCTTCTGTGACTTATTTTTGTTTTTTTTTACACTCACGTGTGGGTTGTTTTATTTACTGTTACATTCAACTGGCGCAGCCTACTGGTAGAGCCAACGTCGAAGTGCAAATACAATATGCAAGCCGCCAGGCGATTGTACGCGCAGTGACGGTGGTAACCGGTATAAGTAATGGTGCAAAATTTAGTCGCACAAACTGCTAACCGTTTACCTATTACACCCGTATCCAGCTCAGTGACAATCAATAACTTGCCGCATTGCTAGCGCCAAACGTGGGCTGCAGCGGACGCAAATCGTTGCTCTCGTCCTCTTGTTTTATTGCCAGCTCGACTCGGCAGCGACTAACCATAACAAACGGAGCAATCCACGTACACGACGTGTGCCTGTACTATCAACGGAAAGACAGTGCCGCGTACGTGCTGTAGCAATACGTTGCGAATGCACATAGCACGATACAGGTGCAGTCGTAAACATAGTATCCCTGCCATCGGCCATACCATGCTGAATACGCCGGTTCTCGTCCGATCCCCGAAGCTAAGCAGCATTGGGCTCGGTCAGTACTTGGGAGGGAGACCACCTGGGAACACCGAGTGCTGATGGCACCCTTCTTTTTGCATTTTTTTATTGCGTGCTTCTGTGACTTATTTTTTTTTTTTACACTCACGTGTGGGTTGTTTTATTTACTGTTACATTCAACTGGCGCAGCCTACTGGTAGAGCCAACGTCGAAGTGCAAAAACAATATGCAAGCCGCTAGGCGATTGTACGCGCTGTGACGGTGGTAACCGGTATAAGTAACGGTGCAAAATTTAGTCGCACAAACTGCTAACCGTTTACCTATTACACCCGTATCCAGCTCAGTGACAATCAATAACTTGGCGCATTGCTAGCGCCAAACGTGGGCTGCAGCGGACGCAAATCGTTGCTCTCGTCCTCGTGTTTTATTGCCAGCTCGACTCGGCAGCAACTAACCATAACAAACGGAGCAATCCACGTACACGACGTGTGCCTGTACTATCAACGGAAAGACAGTGCCGCGTACGTGCTGTAGCAATACGTTGCGAATGCACATAGCACGATACAGGTGCAGTCGTAAACATAGCATCCCTGCCATCGGCCATACCATGCTGAATACGCCGGTTCTCGTCCGATCCCCGAAGCTAAGCAGCATTGGGCTCGGTCAGTACTTGGGAGGGAGACCACCTGGGAACACCGAGTGCTGATGGCACCCTTCTTTTTGCATTTTTTTATTGCGTGCTTCTGTGACTTATTTTTGTTTTTTTTTACACTCACGTGTGGGTTGTTTTATTTACTGTTACATTCAACTGGCACAGCCTACTGGTAGAGCCAACGTCGAAGTGCAAAAACAATATGCAAGCCGCCAGGCGATTGTACGCGCAGTGACGGTGGTAACCGGTATAAGTAACGGTGCAAAATTTAGTCGCACAAACTGCTAACCGTTTACCTATTACACCCGTATCCAGCTCAGTGACAATCAATAACTTGCCGCATTGCTAGCGCCAAACGTGGGCTGCAGCGGACGCAAATCGTTGCTCTCGTCCTCGTGTTTTATTGCCAGCTCGACTCGGCAGCAACTAACCATAACAAACGGAGCAATCCACGTACACGACGTGTGCCTGTACTATCAACGGAAAGACAGTGCCGCGTACGTGCTGTAGCAATACGTTGCGAATGCACATAGCACGATACAGGTGCAGTCGTAAACATAGCATCCCTGCCATCGGCCATACCATGCTGAATACGCCGGTTCTCGTCCGATCCCCGAAGCTAAGCAGCATTGGGCTCGGTCAGTACTTGGGAGGGAGACCACCTGGGAACACCGAGTGCTGATGGCACCCTTCTTTTTGCATTTTTTTATTGCGTGCTTCTGTGACTTATTTTTTTTTTTTACACTCACGTGTGGGTTGTTTTATTTACTGTTACATTCAACTGGCGCAGCCTACTGGTAGAGCCAACGTCGAAGGCAAAAACAATATGCAAGCCGCTAGGCGATTGTACGCGCAGTGACGGTGGTAACCGGTATAAGTAATGGTGCAAAATTTAGTCGCACAAACTGCTAACCGTTTACCTATTACACCCGTATCCAGCTCAGTGACAATCAATAACTTGGCGCATTGCTAGCGCCAAACGTGGGCTGCAGCGGACGCAAATCGTTGCTCTCGTCCTCGTGTTTTATTGCCAGCTCGACTCGGCAGCAACTAACCATAACAAACGGAGCAATCCACGTACACGACGTGTGCCTGTACTATCAACGGAAAGACAGTGCCGCGTACGTGCTGTAGCAATACGTTGCGAATGCACATAGCACGATACAGGTGCAGTCGTAAACATAGCATCCCTGCCATCGGCCATACCATGCTGAATACGCCGGTTCTCGTCCGATCCCCGAAGCTAAGCAGCATTGGGCTCGGTCAGTACTTGGGAGGGAGACCACCTGGGAACACCGAGTGCTGATGGCACCCTTCTTTTTGCATTTTTTTATTGCGTGCTTCTGTGACTTATTTTTGTTTTTTTTTACACTCACGTGTGGGCTGTTTTATTTACTGTTACATTCAACTGCCGCAGCCTACTGGTAGAGCCAACGTCGAAGTGCAAAAACAATATGCAAGCCGCCAGGCGATTGTACGCGCAGTGACGGTGGTAACCGGTATAAGTAATGGTGCAAAATTTAGTCGCACAAACTGCTAACCGTTTACCTATTACACCCGTATCCAGCTCAGTGACAATCAATAACTTGCCGCATTGCTAGCGCCAAACGTGGGCTGCAGCGGACGCAAATCGTTGCTCTCGTCCTCTTGTTTTATTGCCAGCTCGACTCGGCAGCGACTAACCATAACAAACGGAGCAATCCACGTACACGACGTGTGCCTGTACTATCAACGGAAAGACAGTGCCGCGTACGTGCTGTAGCAATACGTTGCGAATGCACATAGCACGATACAGGTGCAGTCGTAAACATAGCATCCCTGCCATCGGCCATACCATGCTGAATACGCCGGTTCTCGTCCGATCCCCGAAGCTAAGCAGCATTGGGCTCGGTCAGTACTTGGGAGGGAGACCACCTGGGAACACCGAGTGCTGATGGCACCCTTCTTTTTGCATTTTTTTATTGCGTGCTTCTGTGACTTATTTTTGTTTTTACACTCACGTGTGGGTTGTTTTATTTACTGTTACATTCAACTGGCGCAGCCTACTGGTAGAGCCAACGTCGAAGTGCAAAAACAATATGCAAGCCGCCAGGCGATTGTACGCGCAGTGACGGTGGTAACCGGTATAAGTAACGGTGCAAAATTTAGTCGCACAAACTGCTAACCGTTTACCTATTACACCCGTATCCAGCTCAGTGACAATCAATAACTTGCCGCATTGCTAGCGCCAAACGTGGGCTGCAGCGGACGCAAATCGTTGCTCTCGTCCTCTTGTTTTATTGCCAGCTCGACTCGGCAGCGACTAACCATAACAAACGGAGCAATCCACGTACACGACGTGTGCCTGTACTATCAACGGAAAGACAGTGCCGCGTACGTGCTGTAGCAATACGTTGCGAATGCACATAGCACGATACAGGTGCAGTCGTAAACATAGCATCCCTGCCATCGGCCATACCATGCTGAATACGCCGGTTCTCGTCCGATCCCCGAAGCTAAGCAGCATTGGGCTCGGTCAGTACTTGGGAGGGAGACCACCTGGGAACACCGAGTGCTGATGGCACCCTTCTTTTTGCATTTTTTTATTGCGTGCTTCTGTGACTTATTTTTTTTTTTTACACTCACGTGTGGGTTGTTTTATTTACTGTTACATTCAACTGGCGCAGCCTACTGGTAGAGCCAACGTCGAAGTGCAAAAACAATATGCAAGCCGCTAGGCGATTGTACGCGCAGTGACGGTGGTAACCGGTATAAGTAATGGTGCAAAATTTAGTCGCACAAACTGCTAACCGTTTACCTATTACACCCGTATCCAGCTCAGTGACAATCAATAACTTGGCGCATTGCTAGCGCCAAACGTGGGCTGCAGCGGACGCAAATCGTTGCTCTCGTCCTCGTGTTTTATTGCCAGCTCGACTCGGCAGCAACTAACCATAACAAACGGAGCAATCCACGTACACGACGTGTGCCTGTACTATCAACGGAAAGACAGTGCCGCGTACGTGCTGTAGCAATACGTTGCGAATGCACATAGCACGATACAGGTGCAGTCGTAAACATAGCATCCCTGCCATCGGCCATACCATGCTGAATACGCCGGTTCTCGTCCGATCCCCGAAGCTAAGCAGCATTGGGCTCGGTCAGTACTTGGGAGGGAGACCACCTGGGAACACCGAGTGCTGATGGCACCCTTCTTTTTGCATTTTTTTATTGCGTGCTTCTGTGACTTATTTTTGTTTTTTTTTACACTCACGTGTGGGTTGTTTTATTTACTGTTACATTCAACTGGCGCAGCCTACTGGTAGAGCCAACGTCGAAGTGCAAAAACAATATGCAAGCCGCCAGGCGATTGTACGCGCAGTGACGGTGGTAACCGGTATAAGTAATGGTGCAAAATTTAGTCGCACAAACTGCTAACCGTTTACCTATTACACCCGTATCCAGCTCAGTGACAATCAATAACTTGGCGCATTGCTAGCGCCAAACGTGGGCTGCAGCGGACGCAAATCGTTGCTCTCGTCCTCGTGTTTTATTGCCAGCTCGACTCGGCAGCAACTAACCATAACAAACGGAGCAATCCACGTACACGACGTGTGCCTGTACTATCAACGGAAAGACAGTGCCGCGTACGTGCTGTAGCAATACGTTGCGAATGCACATAGCACGATACAGGTGCAGTCGTAAACATAGCATCCCTGCCATCGGCCATACCATGCTGAATACGCCGGTTCTCGTCCGATCCCCGAAGCTAAGCAGCATTGGGCTCGGTCAGTACTTGGGAGGGAGACCACCTGGGAACACCGAGTGCTGATGGCACCCTTCTTTTTGCATTTTTTTATTGCGTGCTTCTGTGACTTATTTTTTTTTTTACACTCACGTGTGGGTTGTTTTATTTACTGTTACATTCAACTGGCGCAGCCTACTGGTAGAGCCAACGTCGAAGTGCAAAAACAATATGCAAGCCGCTAGGCGATTGTACGCGCAGTGACGGTGGTAACCGGTATAAGTAATGGTGCAAAATTTAGTCGCACAAACTGCTAACCGTTTACCTATTACACCCGTATCCAGCTCAGTGACAATCAATAACTTGGCGCATTGCTAGCGCCAAACGTGGGCTGCAGCGGACGCAAATCGTTGCTCTCGTCCTCGTGTTTTATTGCCAGCTCGACTCGGCAGCAACTAACCATAACAAACGGAGCAATCCACGTACACGACGTGTGCCTGTACTATCAACGGAAAGACAGTGCCGCGTACGTGCTGTAGCAATACGTTGCGAATGCACATAGCACGATACAGGTGCAGTCGTAAACATAGCATCCCTGCCATCGGCCATACCATGCTGAATACGCCGGTTCTCGTCCGATCCCCGAAGCTAAGCAGCATTGGGCTCGGTCAGTACTTGGGAGGGAGACCACCTGGGAACACCGAGTGCTGATGGCACCCTTCTTTTTGCATTTTTTTATTGCGTGCTTCTGTGACTTATTTTTGTTTTTTTTTACACTCACGTGTGGGTTGTTTTATTTACTGTTACATTCAACTGGCGCAGCCTACTGGTAGAGCCAACGTCGAAGTGCAAAAACAATATGCAAGCCGCCAGGCGATTGTACGCGCAGTGACGGTGGTAACCGGTATAAGTAATGGTGCAAAATTTAGTCGCACAAACTGCTAACCGTTTACCTATTACACCCGTATCCAGCTCAGTGACAATCAATAACTTGCCGCATTGCTAGCGCCAAACGTGGGCTGCAGCGGACGCAAATCGTTGCTCTCGTCCTCTTGTTTTATTGCCAGCTCGACTCGGCAGCGACTAACCATAACAAACGGAGCAATCCACGTACACGACGTGTGCCTGTACTATCAACGGAAAGACAGTGCCGCGTACGTGCTGTAGCAATACGTTGCGAATGCACATAGCACGATACAGGTGCAGTCGTAAACATAGCATCCCTGCCATCGGCCATACCATGCTGAATACGCCGGTTCTCGTCCGATCCCCGAAGCTAAGCAGCATTGGGCTCGGTCAGTACTTGGGAGGGAGACCACCTGGGAACACCGAGTGCTGATGGCACCCTTCTTTTTGCATTTTTTTATTGCGTGCTTCTGTGACTTATTTTTGTTTTTTTTTACACTCACGTGTGGGTTGTTTTATTTACTGTTACATTCAACTGGCGCAGCCTACTGGTAGAGCCAACGTCGAAGTGCAAAAACAATATGCAAGCCGCCAGGCGATTGTACGCGCAGTGACGGTGGTAACCGGTATAAGTAACGGTGCAAAATTTAGTCGCACAAACTGCTAACCGTTTACCTATTACACCCGTATCCAGCTCAGTGACAATCAATAACTTGCCGCATTGCTAGCGCCAAACGTGGGCTGCAGCGGACGCAAATCGTTGCTCTCGTCCTCTTGTTTTATTGCCAGCTCGACTCGGCAGCGACTAACCATAACAAACGGAGCAATCCACGTACACGACGTGTGCCTGTACTATCAACGGAAAGACAGTGCCGCGTACGTGCTGTAGCAATACGTTGCGAATGCACATAGCACGATACAGGTGCAGTCGTAAACATAGCATCCCTGCCATCGGCCATACCATGCTGAATACGCCGGTTCTCGTCCGATCCCCGAAGCTAAGCAGCATTGGGCTCGGTCAGTACTTGGGAGGGAGACCACCTGGGAACACCGAGTGCTGATGGCACCCTTCTTTTTGCATTTTTTTATTGCGTGCTTCTGTGACTTATTTTTGTTTTTTTTTACACTCACGTGTGGGTTGTTTTATTTACTGTTACATTCAACTGGCACAGCCTACTGGTAGAGCCAACGTCGAAGTGCAAAAACAATATGCAAGCCGCTAGGCGATTGTACGCGCAGTGACGGTGGTAACCGGTATAAGTAATGGTGCAAAATTTAGTCGCACAAACTGCTAACCGTTTACCTATTACACCCGTATCCAGCTCAGTGACAATCAATAACTTGGCGCATTGCTAGCGCCAAACGTGGGCTGCAGCGGACGCAAATCGTTGCTCTCGTCCTCGTGTTTTATTGCCAGCTCGACTCGGCAGCAACTAACCATAACAAACGGAGCAATCCACGTACACGACGTGTGCCTGTACTATCAACGGAAAGACAGTGCCGCGTACGTGCTGTAGCAATACGTTGCGAATGCACATAGCACGATACAGGTGCAGTCGTAAACATAGCATCCCTGCCATCGGCCATACCATGCTGAATACGCCGGTTCTCGTCCGATCCCCGAAGCTAAGCAGCATTGGGCTCGGTCAGTACTTGGGAGGGAGACCACCTGGGAACACCGAGTGCTGATGGCACCCTTCTTTTTGCATTTTTTTATTGCGTGCTTCTGTGACTTATTTTTGTTTTTTTTTACACTCACGTGTGGGTTGTTTTATTTACTGTTACATTCAACTGGCACAGCCTACTGGTAGAGCCAACGTCGAAGTGCAAAAACAATATGCAAGCCGCCAGGCGATTGTACGCGCAGTGACGGTGGTAACCGGTATAAGTAACGGTGCAAAATTTAGTCGCACAAACTGCTAACCGTTTACCTATTACACCCGTATCCAGCTCAGTGACAATCAATAACTTGCCGCATTGCTAGCGCCAAACGTGGGCTGCAGCGGACGCAAATCGTTGCTCTCGTCCTCGTGTTCTATTGCCAGCTCGACTCGGCAGCAACTAACCATAACAAACGGAGCAATCCACGTACACGACGTGTGCCTGTACTATCAACGGAAAGACAGTGCCGCGTACGTGCTGTAGCAATACGTTGCGAATGCACATAGCACGATACAGGTGCAGTCGTAAACATAGCATCCCTGCCATCGGCCATACCATGCTGAATACGCCGGTTCTCGTCCGATCCCCGAAGCTAAGCAGCATTGGGCTCGGTCAGTACTTGGGAGGGAGACCACCTGGGAACACCGAGTGCTGATGGCACCCTTCTTTTTGCATTTTTTTATTGCGTGCTTCTGTGACTTATTTTTTTTTTTTACACTCACGTGTGGGTTGTTTTATTTACTGTTACATTCAACTGGCGCAGCCTACTGGTAGAGCCAACGTCGAAGTGCAAAAACAATATGCAAGCCGCTAGGCGATTGTACGCGCAGTGACGGTGGTAACCGGTATAAGTAATGGTGCAAAATTTAGTCGCACAAACTGCTAACCGTTTACCTATTACACCCGTATCCAGCTCAGTGACAATCAATAACTTGGCGCATTGCTAGCGCCAAACGTGGGCTGCAGCGGACGCAAATCGTTGCTCTCGTCCTCGTGTTTTATTGCCAGCTCGACTCGGCAGCAACTAACCATAACAAACGGAGCAATCCACGTACACGACGTGTGCCTGTACTATCAACGGAAAGACAGTGCCGCGTACGTGCTGTAGCAATACGTTGCGAATGCACATAGCACGATACAGGTGCAGTCGTAAACATAGCATCCCTGCCATCGGCCATACCATGCTGAATACGCCGGTTCTCGTCCGATCCCCGAAGCTAAGCAGCATTGGGCTCGGTCAGTACTTGGGAGGGAGACCACCTGGGAACACCGAGTGCTGATGGCACCCTTCTTTTTGCATTTTTTTATTGCGTGCTTCTGTGACTTATTTTTTTTTTTTTTACACTCACGTGTGGGCTGTTTTATTTACTGTTACATTCAACTGGCGCAGCCTACTGGTAGAGCCAACGTCGAAGTGCAAAAACAATATGCAAGCCGCCAGGCGATTGTACGCGCAGTGACGGTGGTAACCGGTATAAGTAATGGTGCAAAATTTAGTCGCACAAACTGCTAACCGTTTACCTATTACACCCGTATCCAGCTCAGTGACAATCAATAACTTGCCGCATTGCTAGCGCCAAACGTGGGCTGCAGCGGACGCAAATCGTTGCTCTCGTCCTCTTGTTTTATTGCCAGCTCGACTCGGCAGCGACTAACCATAACAAACGGAGCAATCCACGTACACGACGTGTGCCTGTACTATCAACGGAAAGACAGTGCCGCGTACGTGCTGTAGCAATACGTTGCGAATGCACATAGCACGATACAGGTGCAGTCGTAAACATAGCATCCCTGCCATCGGCCATACCATGCTGAATACGCCGGTTCTCGTCCGATCCCCGAAGCTAAGCAGCATTGGGCTCGGTCAGTACTTGGGAGGGAGACCACCTGGGAACACCGAGTGCTGATGGCACCCTTCCTTTTGCATTTTTTTATTGCGTGCTTCTGTGACTTATTTTTGTTTTTTTTTACACTCACGTGTGGGTTGTTTTATTTACTGTTACATTCAACTGGCGCAGCCTACTGGTAGAGCCAACGTCGAAGTGCAAAAACAATATGCAAGCCGCCAGGCGATTGTACGCGCAGTGACGGTGGTAACCGGTATAAGTAACGGTGCAAAATTTAGTCGCACAAACTGCTAACCGTTTACCTATTACACCCGTATCCAGCTCAGTGACAATCAATAACTTGCCGCATTGCTAGCGCCAAACGTGGGCTGCAGCGGACGCAAATCGTTGCTCTCGTCCTCTTGTTTTATTGCCAGCTCGACTCGGCAGCGACTAACCATAACAAACGGAGCAATCCACGTACACGACGTGTGCCTGTACTATCAACGGAAAGACAGTGCCGCGTACGTGCTGTAGCAATACGTTGCGAATGCACATAGCACGATACAGGTGCAGTCGTAAACATAGCATCCCTGCCATCGGCCATACCATGCTGAATACGCCGGTTCTCGTCCGATCCCCGAAGCTAAGCAGCATTGGGCTCGGTCAGTACTTGGGAGGAAGACCACCTGGGAACACCGAGTGCTGATGGCACCCTTGTTTTTGCATTTTTTTATTGCGTGCTTCTGTGACTTATTTTTTTTTTTTTTACACTCACGTGTGGGTTGTTTTATTTACTGTTACATTCAACTGGCGCAGCCTACTGGTAGAGCCAACGTCGAAGTGCAAATACAATATGCAAGCCGCCAGGCGATTGTACGCGCAGTGACGGTGGTAACCGGTATAAGTAATGGTGCAAAATTTAGTCGCACAAACTGCTAACCGTTTACCTATTACACCCGTATCCAGCTCAGTGACAATCAATAACTTGCCGCATTGCTAGCGCCAAACGTGGGCTGCAGCGGACGCAAATCGTTGCTCTCGTCCTCTTGTTTTATTGCCAGCTCGACTCGGCAGCGACTAACCATAACAAACGGAGCAATCCACGTACACGACGTGTGCCTGTACTATCAACGGAAAGACAGTGCCGCGTACGTGCTGTAGCAATACGTTGCGAATGCACATAGCACGATACAGGTGCAGTCGTAAACATAGTATCCCTGCCATCGGCCATACCATGCTGAATACGCCGGTTCTCGTCCGATCCCCGAAGCTAAGCAGCATTGGGCTCGGTCAGTACTTGGGAGGGAGACCACCTGGGAACACCGAGTGCTGATGGCACCCTTCTTTTTGCATTTTTTTATTGCGTGCTTCTGTGACTTATTTTTTTTTTTACACTCACGTGTGGGTTGTTTTATTTACTGTTACATTCAACTGGCGCAGCCTACTGGTAGAGCCAACGTCGAAGTGCAAAAACAATATGCAAGCCGCTAGGCGATTGTACGCGCTGTGACGGTGGTAACCGGTATAAGTAACGGTGCAAAATTTAGTCGCACAAACTGCTAACCGTTTACCTATTACACCCGTATCCAGCTCAGTGACAATCAATAACTTGGCGCATTGCTAGCGCCAAACGTGGGCTGCAGCGGACGCAAATCGTTGCTCTCGTCCTCGTGTTTTATTGCCAGCTCGACTCGGCAGCAACTAACCATAACAAACGGAGCAATCCACGTACACGACGTGTGCCTGTACTATCAACGGAAAGACAGTGCCGCGTACGTGCTGTAGCAATACGTTGCGAATGCACATAGCACGATACAGGTGCAGTCGTAAACATAGCATCCCTGCCATCGGCCATACCATGCTGAATACGCCGGTTCTCGTCCGATCCCCGAAGCTAAGCAGCATTGGGCTCGGTCAGTACTTGGGAGGGAGACCACCTGGGAACACCGAGTGCTGATGGCACCCTTCTTTTTGCATTTTTTTATTGCGTGCTTCTGTGACTTATTTTTGTTTTTTTTTACACTCACGTGTGGGTTGTTTTATTTACTGTTACATTCAACTGGCGCAGCCTACTGGTAGAGCCAACGTCGAAGTGCAAAAACAATATGCAAGCCGCCAGGCGATTGTACGCGCAGTGACGGTGGTAACCGGTATAAGTAACGGTGCAAAATTTAGTCGCACAAACTGCTAACCGTTTACCTATTACACCCGTATCCAGCTCAGTGACAATCAATAACTTGCCGCATTGCTAGCGCCAAACGTGGGCTGCAGCGGACGCAAATCGTTGCTCTCGTCCTCGTGTTTTATTGCCAGCTCGACTCGGCAGCAACTAACCATAACAAACGGAGCAATCCACGTACACGACGTGTGCCTGTACTATCAACGGAAAGACAGTGCCGCGTACGTGCTGTAGCAATACGTTGCGAATGCACATAGCACGATACAGGTGCAGTCGTAAACATAGCATCCCTGCCATCGGCCATACCATGCTGAATACGCCGGTTCTCGTCCGATCCCCGAAGCTAAGCAGCATTGGGCTCGGTCAGTACTTGGGAGGGAGACCACCTGGGAACACCGAGTGCTGATGGCACCCTTCTTTTTGCATTTTTTTATTGCGTGCTTCTGTGACTTATTTTTTTTTTTTTTTACACTCACGTGTGGGTTGTTTTATTTACTGTTACATTCAACTGGCGCAGCCTACTGGTAGAGCCAACGTCGAAGTGCAAATACAATATGCAAGCCGCCAGGCGATTGTACGCGCAGTGACGGTGGTAACCGGTATAAGTAATGGTGCAAAATTTAGTCGCACAAACTGCTAACCGTTTACCTATTACACCCGTATCCAGCTCAGTGACAATCAATAACTTGCCGCATTGCTAGCGCCAAACGTGGGCTGCAGCGGACGCAAATCGTTGCTCTCGTCCTCTTGTTTTATTGCCAGCTCGACTCGGCAGCGACTAACCATAACAAACGGAGCAATCCACGTACACGACGTGTGCCTGTACTATCAACGGAAAGACAGTGCCGCGTACGTGCTGTAGCAATACGTTGCGAATGCACATAGCACGATACAGGTGCAGTCGTAAACATAGTATCCCTGCCATCGGCCATACCATGCTGAATACGCCGGTTCTCGTCCGATCCCCGAAGCTAAGCAGCATTGGGCTCGGTCAGTACTTGGGAGGGAGACCACCTGGGAACACCGAGTGCTGATGGCCTCTTCTTTTTGCATTTTTTTATTGCGTGCTTCTGTGACTTATTTTTTTTTTTACACTCACGTGTGGGTTGTTTTATTTACTGTTACATTCAACTGGCGCAGCCTACTGGTAGAGCCAACGTCGAAGTGCAAAAACAATATGCAAGCCGCTAGGCGATTGTACGCGCTGTGACGGTGGTAAACGGTATAAGTAACGGTGCAAAATTTAGTCGCACAAACTGCTAACCGTTTACCTATTACACCCGTATCCAGCTCAGTGACAATCAATAACTTGGCGCATTGCTAGCGCCAAACGTGGGCTGCAGCGGACGCAAATCGTTGCTCTCGTCCTCGTGTTTTATTGCCAGCTCGACTCGGCAGCAACTAACCATAACAAACGGAGCAATCCACGTACACGACGTGTGCCTGTACTATCAACGGAAAGACAGTGCCGCGTACGTGCTGTAGCAATACGTTGCGAATGCACATAGCACGATACAGGTGCAGTCGTAAACATAGCATCCCTGCCATCGGCCATACCATGCTGAATACGCCGGTTCTCGTCCGATCCCCGAAGCTAAGCAGCTTTGGGCTCGGTCAGTACTTGGGAGGGAGACCACCTGGGAACACCGAGTGCTGATGGCACCCTTCTTTTTGCATTTTTTTATTGCGTGCTTCTGTGACTTATTTTTTTTTTTACACTCACGTGTGGGTTGTTTTATTTACTGTTACATTCAACTGGCGCAGCCTACTGGTAGAGCCAACGTCGAAGTGCAAAAACAATATGCAAGCCGCTAGGCGATTGTACGCGCTGTGACGGTGGTAACCGGTATAAGTAACGGTGCAAAATTTAGTCGCACAAACTGCTAACCGTTTACCTATTACACCCGTATCCAGCTCAGTGACAATCAATAACTTGGCGCATTGCTAGCGCCAAACGTGGGCTGCAGCGGACGCAAATCGTTGCTCTCGTCCTCGTGTTTTATTGCCAGCTCGACTCGGCAGCAACTAACCATAACAAACGGAGCAATCCACGTACACGACGTGTGCCTGTACTATCAACGGAAAGACAGTGCCGCGTACGTGCTGTAGCAATACGTTGCGAATGCACATAGCACGATACAGGTGCAGTCGTAAACATAGCATCCCTGCCATCGGCCATACCATGCTGAATACGCCGGTTCTCGTCCGATCCCCGAAGCTAAGCAGCATTGGGCTCGGTCAGTACTTGGGAGGGAGACCACCTGGGAACACCGAGTGCTGATGGCACCCTTCTTTTTGCATTTTTTTATTGCGTGCTTCTGTGACTTATTTTTGTTTTTTTTTTACACTCACGTGTGGGTTGTTTTATTTACTGTTACATTCAACTGGCGCAGCCTACTGGTAGAGCCAACGTCGAAGTGCAAATACAATATGCAAGCCGCCAGGCGATTGTACGCGCAGTGACGGTGGTAACCGGTATAAGTAATGGTGCAAAATTTAGTCGCACAAACTGCTAACCGTTTACCTATTACACCCGTATCCAGCTCAGTGACAATCAATAACTTGCCGCATTGCTAGCGCCAAACGTGGGCTGCAGCGGACGCAAATCGTTGCTCTCGTCCTCTTGTTTTATTGCCAGCTCGACTCGGCAGCGACTAACCATAACAAACGGAGCAATCCACGTACACGACGTGTGCCTGTACTATCAACGGAAAGACAGTGCCGCGTACGTGCTGTAGCAATACGTTGCGAATGCACATAGCACGATACAGGTGCAGTCGTAAACATAGTATCCCTGCCATCGGCCATACCATGCTGAATACGCCGGTTCTCGTCCGATCCCCGAAGCTAAGCAGCATTGGGCTCGGTCAGTACTTGGGAGGGAGACCACCTGGGAACACCGAGTGCTGATGGCACCCTTCTTTTTGCATTTTTTTATTGCGTGCTTCTGTGACTTATTTTTTTTTTACACTCACGTGTGGGTTGTTTTATTTACTGTTACATTCAACTGGCGCAGCCTACTGGTAGAGCCAACGTCGAAGTGCAAAAACAATATGCAAGCCGCTAGGCGATTGTACGCGCTGTGACGGTGGTAACCGGTATAAGTAACGGTGCAAAATTTAGTCGCACAAACTGCTAACCGTTTACCTATTACACCCGTATCCAGCTCAGTGACAATCAATAACTTGGCGCATTGCTAGCGCCAAACGTGGGCTGCAGCGGACGCAAATCGTTGCTCTCGTCCTCGTGTTTTATTGCCAGCTCGACTCGGCAGCAACTAACCATAACAAACGGAGCAATCCACGTACACGACGTGTGCCTGTACTATCAACGGAAAGACAGTGCCGCGTACGTGCTGTAGCAATACGTTGCGAATGCACATAGCACGATACAGGTGCAGTCGTAAACATAGCATCCCTGCCATCGGCCATACCATGCTGAATACGCCGGTTCTCGTCCGATCCCCGAAGCTAAGCAGCATTGGGCTCGGTCAGTACTTGGGAGGGAGACCACCTGGGAACACCGAGTGCTGATGGCACCCTTCTTTTTGCATTTTTTTATTGCGTGCTTCTGTGACTTATTTTTTTTTTTACACTCACGTGTGGGTTGTTTTATTTACTGTTACATTCAACTGGCGCAGCCTACTGGTAGAGCCAACGTCGAAGTGCAAAAACAATATGCAAGCCGCTAGGCGATTGTACGCGCTGTGACGGTGGTAACCGGTATAAGTAACGGTGCAAAATTTAGTCGCACAAACTGCTAACCGTTTACCTATTACACCCGTATCCAGCTCAGTGACAATCAATAACTTGGCGCATTGCTAGCGCCAAACGTGGGCTGCAGCGGACGCAAATCGTTGCTCTCGTCCTCGTGTTTTATTGCCAGCTCGACTCGGCAGCAACTAACCATAACAAACGGAGCAATCCACGTACACGACGTGTGCCTGTACTATCAACGGAAAGACAGTGCCGCGTACGTGCTGTAGCAATACGTTGCGAATGCACATAGCACGATACAGGTGCAGTCGTAAACATAGCATCCCTGCCATCGGCCATACCATGCTGAATACGCCGGTTCTCGTCCGATCCCCGAAGCTAAGCAGCATTGCGCTCGGTCAGTACTTGGGAGGGAGACCACCTGGGAACACCGAGTGCTGATGGCACCCTTCTTTTTGCATTTTTTTATTGCGTGCTTCTGTGACTTATTTTTGTTTTTTTTTACACTCACGTGTGGGTTGTTTTATTTACTGTTACATTCAACTGGCCCAGCCTACTGGTAGAGCCAACGTCGAAGTGCAAAAACAATATGCAAGCCGCCAGGCGATTGTACGCGCAGTGACGGTGGTAACCGGTATAAGTAACGGTGCAAAATTTAGTCGCACAAACTGCTAACCGTTTACCTATTACACCCGTATCCAGCTCAGTGACAATCAATAACTTGCCGCATTGCTAGCGCCAAACGTGGGCTGCAGCGGACGCAAATCGTTGCTCTCGTCCTCTTGTTTTATTGCCAGCTCGACTCGGCAGCGACTAACCATAACAAACGGAGCAATCCACGTACACGACGTGTGCCTGTACTATCAACGGAAAGACAGTGCCGCGTACGTGCTGTAGCAATACGTTGCGAATGCACATAGCACGATACAGGTGCAGTCGTAAACATAGTATCCCTGCCATCGGCCATACCATGCTGAATACGCCGGTTCTCGTCCGATCCCCGAAGCTAAGCAGCATTGGGCTCGGTCAGTACTTGGGAGGGAGACCACCTGGGAACACCGAGTGCTGATGGCACCCTTCTTTTTGCATTTTTTTATTGCGTGCTTCTGTGACTTATTTTTTTTTTTACACTCACGTGTGGGTTGTTTTATTTACTGTTACATTCAACTGGCGCAGCCTACTGGTAGAGCCAACGTCGAAGTGCAAAAACAATATGCAAGCCGCTAGGCGATTGTACGCGCTGTGACGGTGGTAACCGGTATAAGTAACGGTGCAAAATTTAGTCGCACAAACTGCTAACCGTTTACCTATTACACCCGTATCCAGCTCAGTGACAATCAATAACTTGGCGCATTGCTAGCGCCAAACGTGGGCTGCAGCGGACGCAAATCGTTGCTCTCGTCCTCGTGTTTTATTGCCAGCTCGACTCGGCAGCAACTAACCATAACAAACGGAGCAATCCACGTACACGACGTGTGCCTGTACTATCAACGGAAAGACAGTGCCGCGTACGTGCTGTAGCAATACGTTGCGAATGCACATAGCACGATACAGGTGCAGTCGTAAACATAGCATCCCTGCCATCGGCCATACCATGCTGAATACGCCGGTTCTCGTCCGATCCCCGAAGCTAAGCAGCATTGGGCTCGGTCAGTACTTGGGAGGGAGACCACCTGGGAACACCGAGTGCTGATGGCACCCTTCTTTTTGCATTTTTTTATTGCGTGCTTCTGTGACTTATTTTTTTTTTTACATTCACGTGTGGGTTGTTTTATTTACTGTTACATTCAACTGGCGCAGCCTACTGGTAGAGCCAACGTCGAAGTGCAAAAACAATATGCAAGCCGCTAGGCGATTGTACGCGCTGTGACGGTGGTAACCGGTATAAGTAACGGTGCAAAATTTAGTCGCACAAACTGCTAACCGTTTACCTATTACACCCGTATCCAGCTCAGTGACAATCAATAACTTGGCGCATTGCTAGCGCCAAACGTGGGCTGCAGCGGACGCAAATCGTTGCTCTCGTCCTCGTGTTTTATTGCCAGCTCGACTCGGCAGCAACTAACCATAACAAACGGAGCAATCCACGTACACGACGTGTGCCTGTACTATCAACGGAAAGACAGTGCCGCGTACGTGCTGTAGCAATACGTTGCGAATGCACATAGCACGATACAGGTGCAGTCGTAAACATAGCATCCCTGCCATCGGCCATACCATGCTGAATACGCCGGTTCTCGTCCGATCCCCGAAGCTAAGCAGCATTGCGCTCGGTCAGTACTTGGGAGGGAGACCACCTGGGAACACCGAGTGCTGATGGCACCCTTCTTTTTGCATTTTTTTATTGCGTGCTTCTGTGACTTATTTTTGTTTTTTTTTACACTCACGTGTGGGTTGTTTTATTTACTGTTACATTCAACTGGCCCAGCCTACTGGTAGAGCCAACGTCGAAGTGCAAAAACAATATGCAAGCCGCCAGGCGATTGTACGCGCAGTGACGGTGGTAACCGGTATAAGTAACGGTGCAAAATTTAGTCGCACAAACTGCTAACCGTTTACCTATTACACCCGTATCCAGCTCAGTGACAATCAATAACTTGCCGCATTGCTAGCGCCAAACGTGGGCTGCAGCGGACGCAAATCGTTGCTCTCGTCCTCGTGTTTTATTGCCAGCTCGACTCGGCAGCAACTAACCATAACAAACGGAGCAATCCACGTACACGACGTGTGCCTGTACTATCAACGGAAAGACAGTGCCGCGTACGTGCTGTAGCAATACGTTGCGAATGCACATAGCACGATACAGGTGCAGTCGTAAACATAGCATCCCTGCCATCGGCCACACCATGCTGAATACGCCGGTTCTCGTCCGATCCCCGAAGCTAAGCAGCATTGGGCTCGGTCAGTACTTGGGAGGGAGACCACCTGGGAACACCGAGTGCTGATGGCACCCTTCTTTTTGCATTTTTTTATTGCGTGCTTCTGTGACTTATTTTTTTTTTTTTACACTCACGTGTGGGCTGTTTTATTTACTGTTACATTCAACTGGCGCAGCCTACTGGTAGAGCCAACGTCGAAGTGCAAAAACAATATGCAAGCCGCCAGGCGATTGTACGCGCAGTGACGGTGGTAACCGGTATAAGTAATGGTGCAAAATTTAGTCGCACAAACTGCTAACCGTTTACCTATTACACCCGTATCCAGCTCAGTGACAATCAATAACTTGCCGCATTGCTAGCGCCAAACGTGGGCTGCAGCGGACGCAAATCGTTGCTCTCGTCCTCTTGTTTTATTGCCAGCTCGACTCGGCAGCGACTAACCATAACAAACGGAGCAATCCACGTACACGACGTGTGCCTGTACTATCAACGGAAAGACAGTGCCGCGTACGTGCTGTAGCAATACGTTGCGAATGCACATAGCACGATACAGGTGCAGTCGTAAACATAGCATCCCTGCCATCGGCCATACCATGCTGAATACGCCGGTTCTCGTCCGATCCCCGAAGCTAAGCAGCATTGGGCTCGGTCAGTACTTGGGAGGGAGACCACCTGGGAACACCGAGTGCTGATGGCACCCTTCTTTTTGCATTTTTTTATTGCGTGCTTCTGTGACTTATTTTTGTTTTTTTTTACACTCACGTGTGGGTTGTTTTATTTACTGTTACATTCAACTGGCGCAGCCTACTGGTAGAGCCAACGTCGAAGTGCAAAAACAATATGCAAGCCGCCAGGCGATTGTACGCGCAGTGACGGTGGTAACCGGTATAAGTAACGGTGCAAAATTTAGTCGCACAAACTGCTAACCGTTTACCTATTACACCCGTATCCAGCTCAGTGACAATCAATAACTTGCCGCATTGCTAGCGCCAAACGTGGGCTGCAGCGGACGCAAATCGTTGCTCTCGTCCTCTTGTTTTATTGCCAGCTCGACTCGGCAGCGACTAACCATAACAAACGGAGCAATCCACGTACACGACGTGTGCCTGTACTATCAACGGAAAGACAGTGCCGCGTACGTGCTGTAGCAATACGTTGCGAATGCACATAGCACGATACAGGTGCAGTCGTAAACATAGCATCCCTGCCATCGGCCATACCATGCTGAATACGCCGGTTCTCGTCCGATCCCCGAAGCTAAGCAGCATTGGGCTCGGTCAGTACTTGGGAGGAAGACCACCTGGGAACACCGAGTGCTGATGGCACCCTTGTTTTTGCATTTTTTTATTGCGTGCTTCTGTGACTTATTTCTTTTTTTTTTTTTACACTCACGTGTGGGTTGTTTTATTTACTGTTACATTCAACTGGCGCAGCCTACTGGTAGAGCCAACGTCGAAGTGCAAAAACAAAATGCAAGCCGCTAGGCGATTGTACGCGCAGTGACGGTGGTAACCGGTATAAGTAATGGTGCAAAATTTAGTCGCACAAACTGCTAACCGTTTACCTATTACACCCGTATCCAGCTCAGTGACAATCAATAACTTGGCGCATTGCTAGCGCGAAACGTGGGCTGCAGCGGACGCAAATCGTTGCTCTCGTCCTCTTGTTTTATTGCCAGCTCGACTCGGCAGCGACTAACCATAACAAACGGAGCAATCCACGTACACGACGTGTGCCTGTACTATCAACGGAAAGACAGTGCCGCGTACGTGCTGTAGCAATACGTTGCGAATGCACATAGCACGATACAGGTGCAGTCGTAAACATAGCATCCCTGCCATCGGCCATACCATGCTGAATACGCCGGTTCTCGTCCGATCCCCGAAGCTAAGCAGCATTGGGCTCGGTCAGTACTTGGGAGGGAGACCACCTGGGAACACCGAGTGCTGATGGCACCCTTCTTTTTGCATTTTTTTATTGCGTGCTTCTGTGACTTATTTTTTTTTTTTTTTTACACTCACGTGTGGGTTGTTTTATTTACTGTTACATTCAACTGGCGCAGCCTACTGGTAGAGCCAACGTCGAAGTGCAAAAACAATATGCAAGCCGCCAGGCGATTGTACGCGCAGTGACGGTGGTAACCGGTATAAGTAACGGTGCAAAATTTAGTCGCACAAACTGCTAACCGTTTACCTATTACACCCGTATCCAGCTCAGTGACAATCAATAACTTGCCGCATTGCTAGCGCCAAACGTGGGCTGCAGCGGACGCAAATCGTTGCTCTCGTCCTCTTGTTTTATTGCCAGCTCGACTCGGCAGCGACTAACCATAACAAACGGAGCAATCCACGTACACGACGTGTGCCTGTACTATCAACGGAAAGACAGTGCCGCGTACGTGCTGTAGCAATACGTTGCGAATGCACATAGCACGATACAGGTGCAGTCGTAAACATAGCATCCCTGCCATCGGCCATACCATGCTGAATACGCCGGTTCTCGTCCGATCCCCGAAGCTAAGCAGCATTGGGCTCGGTCAGTACTTGGGAGGGAGACCACCTGGGAACACCGAGTGCTGATGGCACCCTTCTTTTTGCATTTTTTTATTGCGTGCTTCTGTGACTTATTTTTTTTTTTTACACTCACGTGTGGGTTGTTTTATTTACTGTTACATTCAACTGGCGCAGCCTACTGGTAGAGCCAACGTCGAAGTGCAAAAACAATATGCAAGCCGCCAGGCGATTGTACGCGCAGTGACGGTGGTAACCGGTATAAGTAACGGTGCAAAATTTAGTCGCACAAACTGCTAACCGTTTACCTATTACACCCGTATCCAGCTCAGTGACAATCAATAACTTGCCGCATTGCTAGCGCCAAACGTGGGCTGCAGCGGACGCAAATCGTTGCTCTCGTCCTCTTGTTTTATTGCCAGCTCGACTCGGCAGCGACTAACCATAACAAACGGAGCAATCCACGTACACGACGTGTGCCTGTACTATCAACGGAAAGACAGTGCCGCGTACGTGCTGTAGCAATACGTTGCGAATGCACATAGCACGATACAGGTGCAGTCGTAAACATAGCATCCCTGCCATCGGCCATACCATGCTGAATACGCCGGTTCTCGTCCGATCCCCGAAGCTAAGCAGCATTGGGCTCGGTCAGTACTTGGGAGGAAGACCACCTGGGAACACCGAGTGCTGATGGCACCCTTGTTTTTGCATTTTTTTATTGCGTGCTTCTGTGACTTATTTTTTTTTTTTTTTTTTACACTCACGTGTGGGTTGTTTTATTTACTGTTACATTCAACTGGCGCAGCCTACTGGTAGAGCCAACGTCGAAGTGCAAAAACAAAATGCAAGCCGCTAGGCGATTGTACGCGCAGTGACGGTGGTAACCGGTATAAGTAATGGTGCAAAATTTAGTCGCACAAACTGCTAACCGTTTACCTATTACACCCGTATCCAGCTCAGTGACAATCAATAACTTGGCGCATTGCTAGCGCCAAACGTGGGCTGCAGCGGACGCAAATCGTTGCTCTCGTCCTCGTGTTTTATTGCCAGCTCGACTCGGCAGCAACTAACCATAACAAACGGAGCAATCCACGTACACGACGTGTGCCTGTACTATCAACGGAAAGACAGTGCCGCGTACGTGCTGTAGCAATACGTTGCGAATGCACATAGCACGATACAGGTGCAGTCGTAAACATAGCATCCCTGCCATCGGCCATACCATGCTGAATACGCCGGTTCTCGTCCGATCCCCGAAGCTAAGCAGCATTGAGCTCGGTCAGTACTTGGGAGGGAGACCACCTGGGAACACCGAGTGCTGATGGCACCCTTGTTTTTGCATTTTTTTATTGCGTGCTTCTGTGACTTATTTTTTTTTTTTTTTTACACTCACGTGTGGGTTGTTTTATTTACTGTTACATTCAACTGGCGCAGCCTACTGGTAGAGCCAACGTCGAAGTGCAAAAAGAAAATGCAAGCCGCTAGGCGATTGTACGCGCAGTGACGGTGGTAACCGGTATAAGTAATGGTGCAAAATTTAGTCGCACAAACTGCTAACCGTTTACCTATTACACCCGTATCCAGCTCAGTGACAATCAATAACTTGGCGCATTGCTAGCGCCAAACGTGGGCTGCAGCGGACGCAAATCGTTGCTCTCGTCCTCGTGTTTTATTGCCAGCTCGACTCGGCAGCAACTAACCATAACAAACGGAGCAATCCACGTACACGACGTGTGCCTGTACTATCAACGGAAAGACAGTGCCGCGTACGTGCTGTAGCAATACGTTGCGAATGCACATAGCACGATACAGGTGCAGTCGTAAACATAGCATCCCTGCCATCGGCCATACCATGCTGAATACGCCGTTTCTCGTCCGATCCCCGAAGCTAAGCAGCATTGGGCTCGGTCAGTACTTGGGAGGGAGACCACCTGGGAACACCGAGTGCTGATGGCACCCTTCTTTTTGGATTTTTTTATTGCGTGCTTCTGTGACTTATTTTTTTTTTTTTTTTTTACACTCACGTGTGGGTTGTTTTATTTACTGTTACATTCAACTGGCGCAGCCTACTGGTAGAGCCAACGTCGAAGTGCAAAAACAAAATGCAAGCCGCTAGGCGATTGTACGCGCAGTGACGGTGGTAACCGGTATAAGTAATGGTGCAAAATTTAGTCGCACAAACTGCTAACCGTTTACCTATTACACCCGTATCCAGCTCAGTGACAATCAATAACTTGGCGCATTGCTAACGCCAAACGTGGGCTGCAGCGGACGCAAATCGTTGCTCTCGTCCTCGTGTTTTATTGCCAGCTCGACTCGGCAGCAACTAACCATAACAAACGGAGCAATCCACGTACACGACGTGTGCCTGTACTATCAACGGAAAGACAGTGCCGCGTACGTGCTGTAGCAATACGTTGCGAATGCACATAGCACGATACAGGTGCAGTCGTAAACATAGCATCCCTGCCATCGGCCATACCATGCTGAATACGCCGGTTCTCGTCCGATCCCCGAAGCTAAGCAGCATTGGGCTCGGTCAGTACTTGGGAGGGAGACCACCTGGGAACACCGAGTGCTGATGGCACCCTTGTTTTTGCATTTTTTTATTGCGTGCTTCTGTGACTTATTTTTTTTTTTTTTTTACACTCACGTGTGGGTTGTTTTATTTACTGTTACATTCAACTGGCGCAGCCTACTGGTAGAGCCAACGTCGAAGTGCAAAAAGAAAATGCAAGCCGCTAGGCGATTGTACGCGCAGTGACGGTGGTAACCGGTATAAGTAATGGTGCAAAATTTAGTCGCACAAACTGCTAACCGTTTACCTATTACACCCGTATCCAGCTCAGTGACAATCAATAACTTGGCGCATTGCTAGCGCCAAACGTGGGCTGCAGCGGACGCAAATCGTTGCTCTCGTCCTCGTGTTTTATTGCCAGCTCGACTCGGCAGCAACTAACCATAACAAACGGAGCAATCCACGTACACGACGTGTGCCTGTACTATCAACGGAAAGACAGTGCCGCGTACGTGCTGTAGCAATACGTTGCGAATGCACATAGCACGATACAGGTGCAGTCGTAAACATAGCATCCCTGCCATCGGCCATACCATGCTGAATACGCCGTTTCTCGTCCGATCCCCGAAGCTAAGCAGCATTGGGCTCGGTCAGTACTTGGGAGGGAGACCACCTGGGAACACCGAGTGCTGATGGCACCCTTCTTTTTGCATTTTTTTATTGCGTGCTTCTGTGACTTATTTTTGTTTTTTTTTACACTCACGTGTGGGTTGTTTTATTTACTGTTACATTCAACTGGCGCAGCCTACTGGTAGAGCCAACGTCGAAGTGCAAAAACAATATGCAAGCCGCCAGGCGATTGTACGCGCAGTGACGGTGGTAACCGGTATAAGTAACGGTGCAAAATTTAGTCGCACAAACTGCTAACCGTTTACCTATTACACCCGTATCCAGCTCAGTGACAATCAATAACTTGCCGCATTGCTAGCGCCAAACGTGGGCTGCAGCGGACGCAAATCGTTGCTCTCGTCCTCTTGTTTTATTGCCAGCTCGACTCGGCAGCGACTAACCATAACAAACGGAGCAATCCACGTACACGACGTGTGCCTGTACTATCAACGGAAAGACAGTGCCGCGTACGTGCTGTAGCAATACGTTGCGAATGCACATAGCACGATACAGGTGCAGTCGTAAACATAGCATCCCTGCCATCGGCCATACCATGCTGAATACGCCGGTTCTCGTCCGATCCCCGAAGCTAAGCAGCATTGGGCTCGGTCAGTACTTGGGAGGGAGACCACCTGGGAACACCGAGTGCTGATGGCACCCTTCTTTTTGCATTTTTTTATTGCGTGCTTCTGTGACTTATTTTTTTTTTTTTTTACACTCACGTGTGGGTTGTTTTATTTACTGTTACATTCAACTGGCGCAGCCTACTGGTAGAGCCAACGTCGAAGTGCAAAAACAATATGCAAGCCGCCAGGCGATTGTACGCGCAGTGACGGTGGTAACCGGTATAAGTAACGGTGCAAAATTTAGTCGCACAAACTGCTAACCGTTTACCTATTACACCCGTATCCAGCTCAGTGACAATCAATAACTTGCCGCATTGCTAGCGCCAAACGTGGGCTGCAGCGGACGCAAATCGTTGCTCTCGTCCTCTTGTTTTATTGCCAGCTCGACTCGGCAGCGACTAACCATAACAAACGGAGCAATCCACGTACACGACGTGTGCCTGTACTATCAACGGAAAGACAGTGCCGCGTACGTGCTGTAGCAATACGTTGCGAATGCACATAGCACGATACAGGTGCAGTCGTAAACATAGCATCCCTGCCATCGGCCATACCATGCTGAATACGCCGGTTCTCGTCCGATCCCCGAAGCTAAGCAGCATTGGGCTCGGTCAGTACTTGGGAGGGAGACCACCTGGGAACACCGAGTGCTGATGGCACCCTTCTTTTTGCATTTTTTTATTGCGTGCTTCTGTGACTTATTTTTTTTTTTTACACTCACGTGTGGGTTGTTTTATTTACTGTTACATTCAACTGGCGCAGCCTACTGGTAGAGCCAACGTCGAAGTGCAAAAACAATATGCAAGCCGCTAGGCGATTGTACGCGCAGTGACGGTGGTAACCGGTATAAGTAATGGTGCAAAATTTAGTCGCACAAACTGCTAACCGTTTACCTATTACACCCGTATCCAGCTCAGTGACAATCAATAACTTGGCGCATTGCTAGCGCGAAACGTGGGCTGCAGCGGACGCAAATCGTTGCTCTCGTCCTCTTGTTTTATTGCCAGCTCGACTCGGCAGCGACTAACCATAACAAACGGAGCAATCCACGTACACGACGTGTGCCTGTACTATCAACGGAAAGACAGTGCCGCGTACGTGCTGTAGCAATACGTTGCGAATGCACATAGCACGATACAGGTGCAGTCGTAAACATAGCATCCCTGCCATCGGCCATACCATGCTGAATACGCCGGTTCTCGTCCGATCCCCGAAGCTAAGCAGCATTGGGCTCGGTCAGTACTTGGGAGGGAGACCACCTGGGAACACCGAGTGCTGATGGCACCCTTCTTTTTGCATTTTTTTATTGCGTGCTTCTGTGACTTATTTTTTTTTTTTTTTACACTCACGTGTGGGTTGTTTTATTTACTGTTACATTCAACTGGCGCAGCCTACTGGTAGAGCCAACGTCGAAGTGCAAAAACAATATGCAAGCCGCCAGGCGATTGTACGCGCAGTGACGGTGGTAACCGGTATAAGTAACGGTGCAAAATTTAGTCGCACAAACTGCTAACCGTTTACCTATTACACCCGTATCCAGCTCAGTGACAATCAATAACTTGCCGCATTGCTAGCGCCAAACGTGGGCTGCAGCGGACGCAAATCGTTGCTCTCGTCCTCTTGTTTTATTGCCAGCTCGACTCGGCAGCGACTAACCATAACAAACGGAGCAATCCACGTACACGACGTGTGCCTGTACTATCAACGGAAAGACAGTGCCGCGTACGTGCTGTAGCAATACGTTGCGAATGCACATAGCACGATACAGGTGCAGTCGTAAACATAGCATCCCTGCCATCGGCCATACCATGCTGAATACGCCGGTTCTCGTCCGATCCCCGAAGCTAAGCAGCATTGGGCTCGGTCAGTACTTGGGAGGGAGACCACCTGGGAACACCGAGTGCTGATGGCACCCTTCTTTTTGCATTTTTTTATTGCGTGCTTCTGTGACTTATTTTTTTTTTTTACACTCACGTGTGGGTTGTTTTATTTACTGTTACATTCAACTGGCGCAGCCTACTGGTAGAGCCAACGTCGAAGTGCAAAAACAATATGCAAGCCGCCAGGCGATTGTACGCGCAGTGACGGTGGTAACCGGTATAAGTAACGGTGCAAAATTTAGTCGCACAAACTGCTAACCGTTTACCTATTACACCCGTATCCAGCTCAGTGACAATCAATAACTTGCCGCATTGCTAGCGCCAAACGTGGGCTGCAGCGGACGCAAATCGTTGCTCTCGTCCTCTTGTTTTATTGCCAGCTCGACTCGGCAGCGACTAACCATAACAAACGGAGCAATCCACGTACACGACGTGTGCCTGTACTATCAACGGAAAGACAGTGCCGCGTACGTGCTGTAGCAATACGTTGCGAATGCACATAGCACGATACAGGTGCAGTCGTAAACATAGCATCCCTGCCATCGGCCATACCATGCTGAATACGCCGGTTCTCGTCCGATCCCCGAAGCTAAGCAGCATTGGGCTCGGTCAGTACTTGGGAGGAAGACCACCTGGGAACACCGAGTGCTGATGGCACCCTTGTTTTTGCATTTTTTTATTGCGTGCTTCTGTGACTTATTTTTTTTTTTTTTTTTTACACTCACGTGTGGGTTGTTTTATTTACTGTTACATTCAACTGGCGCAGCCTACTGGTAGAGCCAACGTCGAAGTGCAAAAACAAAATGCAAGCCGCTAGGCGATTGTACGCGCAGTGACGGTGGTAACCGGTATAAGTAATGGTGCAAAATTTAGTCGCACAAACTGCTAACCGTTTACCTATTACACCCGTATCCAGCTCAGTGACAATCAATAACTTGGCGCATTGCTAGCGCCAAACGTGGGCTGCAGCGGACGCAAATCGTTGCTCTCGTCCTCGTGTTTTATTGCCAGCTCGACTCGGCAGCAACTAACCATAACAAACGGAGCAATCCACGTACACGACGTGTGCCTGTACTATCAACGGAAAGACAGTGCCGCGTACGTGCTGTAGCAATACGTTGCGAATGCACATAGCACGATACAGGTGCAGTCGTAAACATAGCATCCCTGCCATCGGCCATACCATGCTGAATACGCCGGTTCTCGTCCGATCCCCGAAGCTAAGCAGCATTGGGCTCGGTCAGTACTTGGGAGGGAGACCACCTGGGAACACCGAGTGCTGATGGCACCCTTGTTTTTGCATTTTTTTATTGCGTGCTTCTGTGACTTATTTTTTTTTTTTTTTTACACTCACGTGTGGGTTGTTTTATTTACTGTTACATTCAACTGGCGCAGCCTACTGGTAGAGCCAACGTCGAAGTGCAAAAAGAAAATGCAAGCCGCTAGGCGATTGTACGCGCAGTGACGGTGGTAACCGGTATAAGTAATGGTGCAAAATTTAGTCGCACAAACTGCTAACCGTTTACCTATTACACCCGTATCCAGCTCAGTGACAATCAATAACTTGGCGCATTGCTAGCGCCAAACGTGGGCTGCAGCGGACGCAAATCGTTGCTCTCGTCCTCGTGTTTTATTGCCAGCTCGACTCGGCAGCAACTAACCATAACAAACGGAGCAATCCACGTACACGACGTGTGCCTGTACTATCAACGGAAAGACAGTGCCGCGTACGTGCTGTAGCAATACGTTGCGAATGCACATAGCACGATACAGGTGCAGTCGTAAACATAGCATCCCTGCCATCGGCCATACCATGCTGAATACGCCGTTTCTCGTCCGATCCCCGAAGCTAAGCAGCATTGGGCTCGGTCAGTACTTGGGAGGGAGACCACCTGGGAACACCGAGTGCTGATGGCACCCTTCTTTTTGCATTTTTTTATTGCGTGCTTCTGTGACTTATTTTTGTTTTTTTTTACACTCACGTGTGGGTTGTTTTATTTACTGTTACATTCAACTGGCGCAGCCTACTGGTAGAGCCAACGTCGAAGTGCAAAAACAATATGCAAGCCGCCAGGCGATTGTACGCGCAGTGACGGTGGTAACCGGTATAAGTAACGGTGCAAAATTTAGTCGCACAAACTGCTAACCGTTTACCTATTACACCCGTATCCAGCTCAGTGACAATCAATAACTTGCCGCATTGCTAGCGCCAAACGTGGGCTGCAGCGGACGCAAATCGTTGCTCTCGTCCTCTTGTTTTATTGCCAGCTCGACTCGGCAGCGACTAACCATAACAAACGGAGCAATCCACGTACACGACGTGTGCCTGTACTATCAACGGAAAGACAGTGCCGCGTACGTGCTGTAGCAATACGTTGCGAATGCACATAGCACGATACAGGTGCAGTCGTAAACATAGCATCCCTGCCATCGGCCATACCATGCTGAATACGCCGGTTCTCGTCCGATCCCCGAAGCTAAGCAGCATTGGGCTCGGTCAGTACTTGGGAGGGAGACCACCTGGGAACACCGAGTGCTGATGGCACCCTTCTTTTTGCATTTTTTTATTGCGTGCTTCTGTGACTTATTTTTTTTTTTTTTTACACTCACGTGTGGGTTGTTTTATTTACTGTTACATTCAACTGGCGCAGCCTACTGGTAGAGCCAACGTCGAAGTGCAAAAACAATATGCAAGCCGCCAGGCGATTGTACGCGCAGTGACGGTGGTAACCGGTATAAGTAACGGTGCAAAATTTAGTCGCACAAACTGCTAACCGTTTACCTATTACACCCGTATCCAGCTCAGTGACAATCAATAACTTGCCGCATTGCTAGCGCCAAACGTGGGCTGCAGCGGACGCAAATCGTTGCTCTCGTCCTCTTGTTTTATTGCCAGCTCGACTCGGCAGCGACTAACCATAACAAACGGAGCAATCCACGTACACGACGTGTGCCTGTACTATCAACGGAAAGACAGTGCCGCGTACGTGCTGTAGCAATACGTTGCGAATGCACATAGCACGATACAGGTGCAGTCGTAAACATAGCATCCCTGCCATCGGCCATACCATGCTGAATACGCCGGTTCTCGTCCGATCCCCGAAGCTAAGCAGCATTGGGCTCGGTCAGTACTTGGGAGGGAGACCACCTGGGAACACCGAGTGCTGATGGCACCCTTCTTTTTGCATTTTTTTATTGCGTGCTTCTGTGACTTATTTTTTTTTTTTTTTACACTCACGTGTGGGTTGTTTTATTTACTGTTACATTCAACTGGCGCAGCCTACTGGTAGAGCCAACGTCGAAGTGCAAAAACAATATGCAAGCCGCCAGGCGATTGTACGCGCAGTGACGGTGGTAACCGGTATAAGTAACGGTGCAAAATTTAGTCGCACAAACTGCTAACCGTTTACCTATTACACCCGTATCCAGCTCAGTGACAATCAATAACTTGCCGCATTGCTAGCGCCAAACGTGGGCTGCAGCGGACGCAAATCGTTGCTCTCGTCCTCTTGTTTTATTGCCAGCTCGACTCGGCAGCGACTAACCATAACAAACGGAGCAATCCACGTACACGACGTGTGCCTGTACTATCAACGGAAAGACAGTGCCGCGTACGTGCTGTAGCAATACGTTGCGAATGCACATAGCACGATACAGGTGCAGTCGTAAACATAGCATCCCTGCCATCGGCCATACCATGCTGAATACGCCGGTTCTCGTCCGATCCCCGAAGCTAAGCAGCATTGGGCTCGGTCAGTACTTGGGAGGAAGACCACCTGGGAACACCGAGTGCTGATGGCACCCTTGTTTTTGCATTTTTTTATTGCGTGCTTCTGTGACTTATTTTTTTTTTTTACACTCACGTGTGGGTTGTTTTATTTACTGTTACATTCAACTGGCGCAGCCTACTGGTAGAGCCAACGTCGAAGTGCAAAAACAATATGCAAGCCGCTAGGCGATTGTACGCGCAGTGACGGTGGTAACCGGTATAAGTAATGGTGCAAAATTTAGTCGCACAAACTGCTAACCGTTTACCTATTACACGCGTATCCAGCTCAGTGACAATCAATAACTTGGCGCATTGCTAGCGCCAAACGTGGGCTGCAGCGGACGCAAATCGTTGCTCTCGTCCTCGTGTTTTATTGCCAGCTCGACTCGGCAGCAACTAACCATAACAAACGGAGCAATCCACGTACACGACGTGTGCCTGTACTATCAACGGAAAGACAGTGCCGCGTACGTGCTGTAGCAATACGTTGCGAATGCACATAGCACGATACAGGTGCAGTCGTAAACATAGCATCCCTGCCATCGGCCATACCATGCTGAATACGCCGGTTCTCGTCCGATCCCCGAAGCTAAGCAGCATTGGGCTCGGTCAGTACTTGGGAGGGAGACCACCTGGGAACACCGAGTGCTGATGGCACCCTTCTTTTTGCATTTTTTTATTGCGTGCTTCTGTGACTTATTTTTTTTTTTACACTCACGTTTGGGTTGTTTTATTTACTGTTACATTCAACTGGCGCAGCCTACTGGTAGAGCCAACGTCGAAGTGCAAAAACAATATGCAAGCCGCTAGGCGATTGTACGCGCAGTGACGGTGGTAACCGGTATAAGTAATGGTGCAAAATTTAGTCGCACAAACTGCTAACCGTTTACCTATTACACCCGTATCCAGCTCAGTGACAATCAATAACTTGGCGCATTGCTAGCGCCAAACGTGGGCTGCAGCGGACGCAAATCGTTGCTCTCGTCCTCGTGTTTTATTGCCAGCTCGACTCGGCAGCAACTAACCATAACAAACGGAGCAATCCACGTACACGACGTGTGCCTGTACTATCAACGGAAAGACAGTGCCGCGTACGTGCTGTAGCAATACGTTGCGAATGCACATAGCACGATACAGGTGCAGTCGTAAACATAGCATCCCTGCCATCGGCCATACCATGCTGAATACGCCGGTTCTCGTCCGATCCCCGAAGCTAAGCAGCATTGGGCTCGGTCAGTACTTGGGAGGGAGACCACCTGGGAACACCGAGTGCTGATGGCACCCTTCTTTTTGCATTTTTTTATTGCGTGCTTCTGTGACTTATTTTTGTTTTTTTTTACACTCACGTGTGGGTTGTTTTATTTACTGTTACATTCAACTGGCGCAGCCTACTGGTAGAGCCAACGTCGAAGTGCAAAAACAATATGCAAGCCGCCAGGCGATTGTACGCGCAGTGACGGTGGTAACCGGTATAAGTAATGGTGCAAAATTTAGTCGCACAAACTGCTAACCGTTTACCTATTACACCCGTATCCAGCTCAGTGACAATCAATAACTTGCCGCATTGCTAGCGCCAAACGTGGGCTGCAGCGGACGCAAATCGTTGCTCTCGTCCTCTTGTTTTATTGCCAGCTCGACTCGGCAGCGACTAACCATAACAAACGGAGCAATCCACGTACACGACGTGTGCCTGTACTATCAACGGAAAGACAGTGCCGCGTACGTGCTGTAGCAATACGTTGCGAATGCACATAGCACGATACAGGTGCAGTCGTAAACATAGCATCCCTGCCATCGGCCATACCATGCTGAATACGCCGGTTCTCGTCCGATCCCCGAAGCTAAGCAGCATTGGGCTCGGTCAGTACTTGGGAGGGAGACCACCTGGGAACACCGAGTGCTGATGGCACCCTTCTTTTTGCATTTTTTTATTGCGTGCTTCTGTGACTTATTTTTGTTTTTTTTTACACTCACGTGTGGGTTGTTTTATTTACTGTTACATTCAACTGGCGCAGCCTACTGGTAGAGCCAACGTCGAAGTGCAAAAACAATATGCAAGCCGCCAGGCGATTGTACGCGCAGTGACGGTGGTAACCGGTATAAGTAACGGTGCAAAATTTAGTCGCACAAACTGCTAACCGTTTACCTATTACACCCGTATCCAGCTCAGTGACAATCAATAACTTGCCGCATTGCTAGCGCCAAACGTGGGCTGCAGCGGACGCAAATCGTTGCTCTCGTCCTCTTGTTTTATTGCCAGCTCGACTCGGCAGCGACTAACCATAACAAACGGAGCAATCCACGTACACGACGTGTGCCTGTACTATCAACGGAAAGACAGTGCCGCGTACGTGCTGTAGCAATACGTTGCGAATGCACATAGCACGATACAGGTGCAGTCGTAAACATAGCATCCCTGCCATCGGCCATACCATGCTGAATACGCCGGTTCTCGTCCGATCCCCGAAGCTAAGCAGCATTGGGCTCGGTCAGTACTTGGGAGGGAGACCACCTGGGAACACCGAGTGCTGATGGCACCCTTGTTTTTGCATTTTTTTATTGCGTGCTTCTGTGACTTATTTTTTTTTTTTTTTTACACTCACGTGTGGGTTGTTTTATTTACTGTTACATTCAACTGGCGCAGCCTACTGGTAGAGCCAACGTCGAAGTGCAAAAACAAAATGCAAGCCGCTAGGCGATTGTACGCGCAGTGACGGTGGTAACCGGTATAAGTAATGGTGCAAAATTTAGTCGCACAAACTGCTAACCGTTTACCTATTACACCCGTATCCAGCTCAGTGACAATCAATAACTTGGCGCATTGCTAGCGCCAAACGTGGGCTGCAGCGGACGCAAATCGTTGCTCTCGTCCTCGTGTTTTATTGCCAGCTCGACTCGGCAGCAACTAACCATAACAAACGGAGCAATCCACGTACACGACGTGTGCCTGTACTATCAACGGAAAGACAGTGCCGCGTACGTGCTGTAGCAATACGTTGCGAATGCACATAGCACGATACAGGTGCAGTCGTAAACATAGCATCCCTGCCATCGGCCATACCATGCTGAATACGCCGGTTCTCGTCCGATCCCCGAAGCTAAGCAGCATTGGTCTCGGTCAGTACTTGGGAGGGAGACCACCTGGGAACACCGAGTGTTGATGGCACCCTTCTTTTTGCATTTTTTTATTGCGTGCTTCTGTGACTTATTTTTTTTTTTACACTCACGTGTGGGTTGTTTTATTTACTGTTACATTCAACTGGCGCAGCCTACTGGTAGAGCCAACGTCGAAGTGCAAAAACAATATGCAAGCCGCTAGGCGATTGTACGCGCAGTGACGGTGGTAACCGGTATAAGTAATGGTGCAAAATTTAGTCGCACAAACTGCTAACCGTTTACCTATTACACCCGTATCCAGCTCAGTGACAATCAATAACTTGGCGCATTGCTAGCGCCAAACGTGGGCTGCAGCGGACGCAAATCGTTGCTCTCGTCCTCGTGTTTTATTGCCAGCTCGACTCGGCAGCAACTAACCATAACAAACGGAGCAATCCACGTACACGACGTGTGCCTGTACTATCAACGGAAAGACAGTGCCGCGTACGTGCTGTAGCAATACGTTGCGAATGCACATAGCACGATACAGGTGCAGTCGTAAACATAGCATCCCTGCCATCGGCCATACCATGCTGAATACGCCGGTTCTCGTCCGATCCCCGAAGCTAAGCAGCATTGGGCTCGGTCAGTACTTGGGAGCGAGACCACCTGGGAACACCGAGTGCTGATGGCACCCTTCTTTTTGCATTTTTTTTATTGCGTGCTTCTGTGACTTATTTTTTTTTTTACACTCACGTGTGGGTTGTTTTATTTACTGTTACATTCAACTGGCGCAGCCTACTGGTAGAGCCAACGTCGAAGTGCAAAAACAATATGCAAGCCGCTAGGCGATTGTACGCGCAGTGACGGTGGTAACCGGTATAAGTAATGGTGCAAAATTTAGTCGCACAAACTGCTAACCGTTTACCTATTACACCCGTATCCAGCTCAGTGACAATCAATAACTTGGCGCATTGCTAGCGCCAAACGTGGGCTGCAGCGGACGCAAATCGTTGCTCTCGTCCTCGTGTTTTATTGCCAGCTCGACTCGGCAGCAACTAACCATAACAAACGGAGCAATCCACGTACACGACGTGTGCCTGTACTATCAACGGAAAGACAGTGCCGCGTACGTGCTGTAGCAATACGTTGCGAATGCACATAGCACGATACAGGTGCAGTCGTAAACATAGCATCCCTGCCATCGGCCATACCATGCTGAATACGCCGGTTCTCGTCCGATCCCCGAAGCTAAGCAGCATTGGGCTCGGTCAGTACTTGGGAGGGAGACCACCTGGGAACACCGAGTGCTGATGGCACCCTTCTTTTTGCATTTTTTTATTGCGTGCTTCTGTGACTTATTTTTGTTTTTTTTTACACTCACGTGTGGGTTGTTTTATTTACTGTTACATTCAACTGGCGCAGCCTACTGGTAGAGCCAACGTCGAAGTGCAAAAACAATATGCAAGCCGCCAGGCGATTGTACGCGCAGTGACGGTGGTAACCGGTATAAGTAATGGTGCAAAATTTAGTCGCACAAACTGCTAACCGTTTACCTATTACACCCGTATCCAGCTCAGTGACAATCAATAACTTGCCGCATTGCTAGCGCCAAACGTGGGCTGCAGCGGACGCAAATCGTTGCTCTCGTCCTCTTGTTTTATTGCCAGCTCGACTCGGCAGCGACTAACCATAACAAACGGAGCAATCCACGTACACGACGTGTGCCTGTACTATCAACGGAAAGACAGTGCCGCGTACGTGCTGTAGCAATACGTTGCGAATGCACATAGCACGATACAGGTGCAGTCGTAAACATAGCATCCCTGCCATCGGCCATACCATGCTGAATACGCCGGTTCTCGTCCGATCCCCGAAGCTAAGCAGCATTGGGCTCGGTCAGTACTTGGGAGGGAGACCACCTGGGAACACCGAGTGCTGATGGCACCCTTCTTTTTGCATTTTTTTATTGCGTGCTTCTGTGACTTATTTTTTTTTTTTTTACACTCACGTGTGGGTTGTTTTATTTACTGTTACATTCAACTGGCGCAGCCTACTGGTAGAGCCAACGTCGAAGTGCAAAAATAATATGCAAGCCGCCAGGCGATTGTACGCGCAGTGACGGTGGTAACCGGTATAAGTAATGGTGCAAAATTTAGTCGCACACACTGCTAACCGTTTACCTATTACACCCGTATCCAGCTCAGTGACAATCAATAACTTGCCGCATTGCTAGCGCCAAACGTGGGCTGCAGCGGACGCAAATCGTTGCTCTCGTCCTCTTGTTTTATTGCCAGCTCGACTCGGCAGCGACTAACCATAACAAACGGAGCAATCCACGTACACGACGTGTGCCTGTACTATCAACGGAAAGACAGTGCCGCGTACGTGCTGTAGCAATACGTTGCGAATGCACATAGCACGATACAGGTGCAGTCGTAAACATAGCATCCCTGCCATCGGCCATACCATGCTGAATACGCCGGTTCTCGTCCGATCCCCGAAGCTAAGCAGCATTGGGCTCGGTCAGTACTTGGGAGGGAGACCACCTGGGAACACCGAGTGCTGATGGCACCCTTCTTTTTGCATTTTTTTATTGCGTGCTTCTGTGACTTATTTTTTTTTTTTTACACTCACGTGTGGGTTGTTTTATTTACTGTTACATTCAACTGGCGCAGCCTACTGGTAGAGCCAACGTCGAAGTGCAAAAACAATATGCAAGCCGCCAGGCGATTGTACGCGCAGTGACGGTGGTAACCGGTATAAGTAATGGTGCAAAATTTAGTCGCACAAACTGCTAACCGTTTACCTATTACACCCGTATCCAGCTCAGTGACAATCAATAACTTGGCGCATTGCTAGCGCCAAACGTGGGCTGCAGCGGACGCAAATCGTTGCTCTCGTCCTCTTGTTTTATTGCCAGCTCGACTCGGCAGCGACTAACCATAACAAACGGAGCAATCCACGTACACGACGTGTGCCTGTACTATCAACGGAAAGATAGTGCCGCGTACGTGCTGTAGCAATACGTTGCGAATGCACATAGCACGATACAGGTGCAGTCGTAAACATAGCGTCCCTGCCATCGGCCATACCATGCTGAATACGCCGGTTCTCGTCCGATCCCCGAAGCTAAGCAGCATTGGGCTCGGTCAGTACTTGGGAGGGAGACCACCTGGGAACACCGAGTGCTGATGGCACCCTTCTTTTTGCATTTTTTTATTGCGTGCTTCTGTGACTTATTTTTGTTTTTTTTTACACTCACGTGTGGGTTGTTTTATTTACTGTTACATTCAACTGGCGCAGCCTACTGGTAGAGCCAACGTCGAAGTGCAAAAACAATATGCAAGCCGCCAGGCGATTGTACGCGCAGTGACGGTGGTAACCGGTATAAGTAACGGTGCAAAATTTAGTCGCACAAACTGCTAACCGTTTACCTATTACACCCGTATCCAGCTCAGTGACAATCAATAACTTGCCGCATTGCTAGCGCCAAACGTGGGCTGCAGCGGACGCAAATCGTTGCTCTCGTCCTCGTGTTTTATTGCCAGCTCGACTCGGCAGCAACTAACCATAACAAACGGAGCAATCCACGTACACGACGTGTGCCTGTACTATCAACGGAAAGACAGTGCCGCGTACGTGCTGTAGCAATACGTTGCGAATGCACATAGCACGATACAGGTGCAGTCGTAAACGTAGCATCCCTGCCATCGGCCATACCATGCTGAATACGCCGGTTCTCGTCCGATCCCCGAAGCTAAGCAGCATTGGGCTCGGTCAGTACTTGGGAGGGAGACCACCTGGGAACACCGAGTGCTGATGGCACCCTTCTTTTTGCATTTTTTTATTGCGTGCTTCTGTGACTTATTTTTTTTTTTTTTACACTCACGTGTGGGTTGTTTTATTTACTGTTACATTCAACTGGCGCAGCCTACTGGTAGAGCCAACGTCGAAGTGCAAATACAATATGCAAGCCGCCAGGCGATTGTACGCGCAGTGACGGTGGTAACCGGTATAAGTAATGGTGCAAAATTTAGTCGCACAAACTGCTAACCGTTTACCTATTACACCCGTATCCAGCTCAGTGACAATCAATAACTTGCCGCATTGCTAGCGCCAAACGTGGGCTGCAGCGGACGCAAATCGTTGCTCTCGTCCTCTTGTTTTATTGCCAGCTCGACTCGGCAGCGACTAACCATAACAAACGGAGCAATCCACGTACACGACGTGTGCCTGTACTATCAACGGAAAGACAGTGCCGCGTACGTGCTGTAGCAATACGTTGCGAATGCACATAGCACGATACAGGTGCAGTCGTAAACATAGTATCCCTGCCATCGGCCATACCATGCTGAATACGCCGGTTCTCGTCCGATCCCCGAAGCTAAGCAGCATTGGGCTCGGTCAGTACTTGGGAGGGAGACCACCTGGGAACACCGAGTGCTGATGGCACCCTTCTTTTTGCATTTTTTTATTGCGTGCTTCTGTGACTTATTTTTTTTTTTTACACTCACGTGTGGGTTGTTTTATTTACTGTTACATTCAACTGGCGCAGCCTACTGGTAGAGCCAACGTCGAAGTGCAAAAACAATATGCAAGCCGCTAGGCGATTGTACGCGCTGTGACGGTGGTAACCGGTATAAGTAACGGTGCAAAATTTAGTCGCACAAACTGCTAACCGTTTACCTATTACACCCGTATCCAGCTCAGTGACAATCAATAACTTGGCGCATTGCTAGCGCCAAACGTGGGCTGCAGCGGACGCAAATCGTTGCTCTCGTCCTCGTGTTTTATTGCCAGCTCGACTCGGCAGCAACTAACCATAACAAACGGAGCAATCCACGTACACGACGTGTGCCTGTACTATCAACGGAAAGACAGTGCCGCGTACGTGCTGTAGCAATACGTTGCGAATGCACATAGCACGATACAGGTGCAGTCGTAAACATAGCATCCCTGCCATCGGCCATACCATGCTGAATACGCCGGTTCTCGTCCGATTCCCGAAGCTAAGCAGCATTGGGCTCGGTCAGTACTTGGGAGGGAGACCACCTGGGAACACCGAGTGCTGATGGCACCCTTCTTTTTGCATTTTTTTATTGCGTGCTTCTGTGACTTATTTTTGTTTTTTTTTACACTCACGTGTGGGTTGTTTTATTTACTGTTACATTCAACTGGCACAGCCTACTGGTAGAGCCAACGTCGAAGTGCAAAAACAATATGCAAGCCGCCAGGCGATTGTACGCGCAGTGACGGTGGTAACCGGTATAAGTAACGGTGCAAAATTTAGTCGCACAAACTGCTAACCGTTTACCTATTACACCCGTATCCAGCTCAGTGACAATCAATAACTTGCCGCATTGCTAGCGCCAAACGTGGGCTGCAGCGGACGCAAATCGTTGCTCTCGTCCTCGTGTTTTATTGCCAGCTCGACTCGGCAGCAACTAACCATAACAAACGGAGCAATCCACGTACACGACGTGTGCCTGTACTATCAACGGAAAGACAGTGCCGCGTACGTGCTGTAGCAATACGTTGCGAATGCACATAGCACGATACAGGTGCAGTCGTAAACATAGCATCCCTGCCATCGGCCATACCATGCTGAATACGCCGGTTCTCGTCCGATCCCCGAAGCTAAGCAGCATTGGGCTCGGTCAGTATTTATTTATTTATTTATTAGTATTACCCTCAGGGCCAGAGGCATTACAGAGGGGAGTGGAACATAAAAAAAAGACACTATACAGGTTTTTCTGCTAATACAATGTTAGCTGAAACGTGAAGCAACAAAAATTCAAGCAATTGACCGATAACAAATATAATTACATAGTTGGTTAGTTACATTGCAATACATTAGTGTTTAAAACATTATGAAACTGGGAATATTGAACAGTGGACGTGACTGCTCCAGGAAGGTGGTTCCAGTCCTGTGAGGTGCGGGGTACAAATGATTGATAACATGTTTGAGTTAAGCACGACATTATTCCCACCTTTTGTGCATGATCGAAACGAGGGGAAATGTATGATGGAGGAAGAATAAGGTCGTTGTGTAGGGCGGGACTGTAGTATATCTTGTGGAAGAGACATAGGCGGGAAAACTTGCGGCGGCATGCGAGGGACGCAAGCTGTAGGGACTCTTTCATTAAAGTGATACTGGCAGTACGACTGTAGTTTCCTATAATGAAGCGGACAGAGTTATTTTGGACAAGCTCGAGGGCAGAGGTTAATATAGCAGTGCTGGGGTCCCAGATTGAAGAGGCATATTCGAGTTTACTTCGGACTAAAGATTTGTAAAGGAGGAGTTTTAAAGAAACAGGAGCAGATGAAAAATTGCGCCGAAGGTAACCTAACGAGCGGTTTGCATTGCTAATTATTTTGCTAATATGAAGAGACCAGGAAAGAGAGGAAGTTATGTGCACACCCAAGTAGCAATAGGATGTTACGGATTCGAGAGCGGAATTCTCGAGCAAGTAGGAAATGGGGCAAGAAGTTGTACGGGAGATGCGTAATACCTTACATTTTGTAGTGTTGAGTTCCATCAGCCAGACTTTACACCAGTTAGATATACAGTTGATATCGTTTTGAAGGATCGTAACATCATTTTGGTCAATAATTTCTCGGAAGACTACGCAATCGTCGGCGAATAAGTGAATGTTAGAGGTCACGCATTGCGGCAAGTCATTAATATAAATGAGAAACAGGAGAGGGCCGAGCACTGAGCCTTGGGGCACGCCAGAATGAACTGGCTTCAACGGGGAATTATAAGTGTTAGCAGACACGAATTGTGAGCGTCCGGTTAGAAAATATTCGATCCAGGAGAGAAGTTTCCTATCAATGTTCAATTTGCCTAATTTAAAGAGAAGTAAACTGTGGCAAACTTTTTCAAAGGCTTTTGCGAAATCTAGGAAGACACAGTCAGCTATAGAACGACGATCAAGAATTGTATGTAGTTTGTGTGTAAAGGAAGCTAACTGTGTTTCGCAGGAAAGAGATCGGCGGAAACCATGTTGAGCCTTCGAAAAGAACGAGTTGGCATCAAGGAAATTAACAATGTTTGTGTAAAGAACATGTTCGAGGATTTTACACGGGATACTAGTTAGTGAAATCGGGCGATAGTTTAGGGGTGAATTTTTACTTCCAGATTTATGAACTGGAACCACCTTGCCGACTTTCCAGTCGGATGGCAGTGTGGATTCATCAAGTGATTGTTGGAATATTTTGGATAGCATAATACTAGAATATATTTTGGTACTTTTTAAGAATTTCGCATTGATAAGGTCAATTCCTGGGCTTGAGGACACTTTCAATGATTCGATAATTTTTTCGATGCCAAGGGGTTGTATAATTACTGGATCCATTGTTAGAGAGTCAAAACGCTGCACGTTGGGAAGTGTTGTAGACGAGGGTATAACAAAATTACGGCAAAATACATCATTTAATACCACAGAGCAGTCGGCAACTGGAATCGCATCACCAGAAGAGTCGAGTAGCGTGATTTCGCTATTACGGTCGGGGTGAATCGTTCGCCAAAACTTTTTTGGGTCATTACTGAGCATAGCTGGCAGGGTATTTTGTAGGAAATTATTACGAGAACATTTCAGTGCGGAGACATAAGCATTATTCGCTTTCACATATGCATCCCATCGCTGCTCGGAGGGAGAATGCTTGGCAGAGCGATAGAGCCGCTTTTTTTTGTTACAAAGTCGTTTTAAATTCGAGTTATACCAAGGTGCTGTTGTATGCGAAGAAATAGTGCGCATAGGTACGTGCTTGTCGATTAGTTCATGTACTTTTCTTGTAAACATATTCCAGTTAGTTTCGGTAGTACGGCTTTCAAAATCATCTAAGAAAACGTTGAGAAACGTAGACAGTTCGTTATTAATAGCTTCAAAGTTGGCTTTACTGTAATTACGAAGGGACTTTCTGACTCTCTGGTTTATCGGCTGACAATACTTTACTTCAAAACAGAGCGTTAAATGATCGCTAATACCTGGCAGATACGATAAATCAGATACCATATCAGGACAGTTCGTTAGTATAAGGTCAAGCGTATTTGCCGTATTGTGCGATAGCCTGGTAGGTTGGGAGACAAGCTGATAAAGAGAAAATACCGAGCAAAGATTAATAAAGTCAAAGCTTTCTGATGAAAACGGTTTCAAAGCCGGGGGCTCAGTAGACCAGGAAATGTTGGGAAAGTTGAAGTCTCCCAGGAGGGAGACCACCTGGGAACACCGAGTGCTGATGGCACCCTTCTTTTTGCATTTTTTTATTGCGTGCTTCTGTGACTTATTTTTTTTTTTTACACTCACGTGTGGGTTGTTTTATTTACTGTTACATTCAACTGGCGCAGCCTACTGGTAGAGCCAACGTCGAAGGCAAAAACAATATGCAAGCCGCTAGGCGATTGTACGCGCAGTGACGGTGGTAACCGGTATAAGTAATGGTGCAAAATTTAGTCGCACAAACTGCTAACCGTTTACCTATTACACCCGTATCCAGCTCAGTGACAATCAATAACTTGGCGCATTGCTAGCGCCAAACGTGGGCTGCAGCGGACGCAAATCGTTGCTCTCGTCCTCGTGTTTTATTGCCAGCTCGACTCGGCAGCAACTAACCATAACAAACGGAGCAATCCACGTACACGACGTGTGCCTGTACTATCAACGGAAAGACAGTGCCGCGTACGTGCTGTAGCAATACGTTGCGAATGCACATAGCACGATACAGGTGCAGTCGTAAACATAGCATCCCTGCCATCGGCCATACCATGCTGAATACGCCGGTTCTCGTCCGATCCCCGAAGCTAAGCAGCATTGGGCTCGGTCAGTACTTGGGAGGGAGACCACCTGGGAACACCGAGTGCTGATGGCACCCTTCTTTTTGCATTTTTTTATTGCGTGCTTCTGTGACTTATTTTTGTTTTTTTTTACACTCACGTGTGGGCTGTTTTATTTACTGTTACATTCAACTGCCGCAGCCTACTGGTAGAGCCAACGTCGAAGTGCAAAAACAATATGCAAGCCGCCAGGCGATTGTACGCGCAGTGACGGTGGTAACCGGTATAAGTAATGGTGCAAAATTTAGTCGCACAAACTGCTAACCGTTTACCTATTACACCCGTATCCAGCTCAGTGACAATCAATAACTTGCCGCATTGCTAGCGCCAAACGTGGGCTGCAGCGGACGCAAATCGTTGCTCTCGTCCTCTTGTTTTATTGCCAGCTCGACTCGGCAGCGACTAACCATAACAAACGGAGCAATCCACGTACACGACGTGTGCCTGTACTATCAACGGAAAGACAGTGCCGCGTACGTGCTGTAGCAATACGTTGCGAATGCACATAGCACGATACAGGTGCAGTCGTAAACATAGCATCCCTGCCATCGGCCATACCATGCTGAATACGCCGGTTCTCGTCCGATCCCCGAAGCTAAGCAGCATTGGGCTCGGTCAGTACTTGGGAGGGAGACCACCTGGGAACACAGAGTGCTGATGGCACCCTTCTTTTTGCATTTTTTTATTGCGTGCTTCTGTGACTTATTTTTGTTTTTTTTTACACTCACGTGTGGGTTGTTTTATTTACTGTTACATTCAACTGGCGCAGCCTACTGGTAGAGCCAACGTCGAAGTGCAAAAACAATATGCAAGCCGCCAGGCGATTGTACGCGCAGTGACGGTGGTAACCGGTATAAGTAACGGTGCAAAATTTAGTCGCACAAACTGCTAACCGTTTACCTATTACACCCGTATCCAGCTCAGTGACAATCAATAACTTGCCGCATTGCTAGCGCCAAACGTGGGCTGCAGCGGACGCAAATCGTTGCTCTCGTCCTCTTGTTTTATTGCCAGCTCGACTCGGCAGCGACTAACCATAACAAACGGAGCAATCCACGTACACGACGTGTGCCTGTACTATCAACGGAAAGACAGTGCCGCGTACGTGCTGTAGCAATACGTTGCGAATGCACATAGCACGATACAGGTGCAGTCGTAAACATAGCATCCCTGCCATCGGCCATACCATGCTGAATACGCCGGTTCTCGTCCGATCCCCGAAGCTAAGCAGCATTGGGCTCGGTCAGTACTTGGGAGGAAGACCACCTGGGAACACCGAGTGCTGATGGCACCCTTGTTTTTGCATTTTTTTATTGCGTGCTTCTGTGACTTATTTTTTTTTTTACACTCACGTGTGGGTTGTTTTATTTACTGTTACATTCAACTGGCGCAGCCTACTGGTAGAGCCAACGTCGAAGTGCAAAAACAAAATGCAAGCCGCTAGGCGATTGTACGCGCAGTGACGGTGGTAACCGGTATAAGTAATGGTGCAAAATTTAGTCGCACAAACTGCTAACCGTTTACCTATTACACCCGTATCCAGCTCAGTGACAATCAATAACTTGGCGCATTGCTAGCGCCAAACGTGGGCTGCAGCGGACGCAAATCGTTGCTCTCGTCCTCGTGTTTTATTGCCAGCTCGACTCGGCAGCAACTAACCATAACAAACGGAGCAATCCACGTACACGACGTGTGCCTGTACTATCAACGGAAAGACAGTGCCGCGTACGTGCTGTAGCAATACGTTGCGAATGCACATAGCACGATACAGGTGCAGTCGTAAACATAGCATCCATGCCATCGGCCATACCATGCTGAATACGCCGGTTCTCGTCCGATCCCCGAAGCTAAGCAGCATTGGTCTCGGTCAGTACTTGGGAGGGAGACCACCTGGGAACACCGAGTGCTGATGGCACCCTTCTTTTTGCATTTTTTTATTGCGTGCTTCTGTGACTTATTTTTTTTTTTACACTCACGTGTGGGTTGTTTTATTTACTGTTACATTCAACTGGCGCAGCCTACTGGTAGAGCCAACGTCGAAGTGCAAAAACAATATGCAAGCCGCTAGGCGATTGTACGCGCAGTGACGGTGGTAACCGGTATAAGTAATGGTGCAAAATTTAGTCGCACAAACTGCTAACCGTTTACCTATTACACCCGTATCCAGCTCAGTGACAATCAATAACTTGGCGCATTGCTAGCGCCAAACGTGGGCTGCAGCGGACGCAAATCGTTGCTCTCGTCCTCGTGTTTTATTGCCAGCTCGACTCGGCAGCAACTAACCATAACAAACGGAGCAATCCACGTACACGACGTGTGCCTGTACTATCAACGGAAAGACAGTGCCGCGTACGTGCTGTAGCAATACGTTGCGAATGCACATAGCACGATACAGGTGCAGTCGTAAACATAGCATCCCTGCCATCGGCCATACCATGCTGAATACGCCGGTTCTCGTCCGATCCCCGAAGCTAAGCAGCATTGGGCTCGGTCAGTACTTGGGAGGGAGACCACCTGGGAACACCGAGTGCTGATGGCACCCTTCTTTTTGCATTTTTTTATTGCGTGCTTCTGTGACTTATTTTTTTTTTTTACACTCACGTGTGGGTTGTTTTATTTACTGTTACATTCAACTGGCGCAGCCTACTGGTAGAGCCAACGTCGAAGTGCAAAAACAATATGCAAGCCGCTAGGCGATTGTACGCGCAGTGACGGTGGTAACCGGTATAAGTAATGGTGCAAAATTTAGTCGCACAAACTGCTAACCGTTTACCTATTACACCCGTATCCAGCTCAGTGACAATCAATAACTTGGCGCATTGCTAGCGCCAAACGTGGGCTGCAGCGGACGCAAATCGTTGCTCTCGTCCTCGTGTTTTATTGCCAGCTCGACTCGGCAGCAACTAACCATAACAAACGGAGCAATCCACGTACACGACGTGTGCCTGTACTATCAACGGAAAGACAGTGCCGCGTACGTGCTGTAGCAATACGTTGCGAATGCACATAGCACGATACAGGTGCAGTCGTAAACATAGCATCCCTGCCATCGGCCATACCATGCTGAATACGCCGGTTCTCGTCCGATCCCCGAAGCTAAGCAGCATTGGGCTCGGTCAGTACTTGGGAGGGAGACCACCTGGGAACACCGAGTGCTGATGGCACCCTTCTTTTTGCATTTTTTTATTGCGTGCTTCTGTGACTTATTTTTGTTTTTTTTTACACTCACGTGTGGGTTGTTTTATTTACTGTTACATTCAACTGGCGCAGCCTACTGGTAGAGCCAACGTCGAAGTGCAAAAACAATATGCAAGCCGCCAGGCGATTGTACGCGCAGTGACGGTGGTAACCGGTATAAGTAATGGTGCAAAATTTAGTCGCACAAACTGCTAACCGTTTACCTATTACACCCGTATCCAGCTCAGTGACAATCAATAACTTGGCGCATTGCTAGCGCCAAACGTGGGCTGCAGCGGACGCAAATCGTTGCTCTCGTCCTCGTGTTTTATTGCCAGCTCGACTCGGCAGCAACTAACCATAACAAACGGAGCAATCCACGTACACGACGTGTGCCTGTACTATCAACGGAAAGACAGTGCCGCGTACGTGCTGTAGCAATACGTTGCGAATGCACATAGCACGATACAGGTGCAGTCGTAAATATAGCATCCCTGCCATCGGCAATACCATGCTGAATACGCCGGTTCTCGTCCGATCCCCGAAGCTAAGCAGCATTGGGCTCGGTCAGTACTTGGGAGGGAGACCACCTGGGAACACCGAGTGCTGATGGCACCCTTCTTTTTGCATTTTTTTATTGCGTGCTTCTGTGACTTATTTTTTTTTTTACACTCACGTGTGGGTTGTTTTATTTACTGTTACATTCAACTGGCGCAGCCTACTGGTAGAGCCAACGTCGAAGTGCAAAAACAATATGCAAGCCGCTAGGCGATTGTACGCGCAGTGACGGTGGTAACCGGTATAAGTAATGGTGCAAAATTTAGTCGCACAAACTGCTAACCGTTTACCTATTACACCCGTATCCAGCTCAGTGACAATCAATAACTTGGCGCATTGCTAGCGCCAAACGTGGGCTGCAGCGGACGCAAATCGTTGCTCTCGTCCTCGTGTTTTATTGCCAGCTCGACTCGGCAGCAACTAACCATAACAAACGGAGCAATCCACGTACACGACGTGTGCCTGTACTATCAACGGAAAGACAGTGCCGCGTACGTGCTGTAGCAATACGTTGCGAATGCACATAGCACGATACAGGTGCAGTCGTAAACATAGCATCCCTGCCATCGGCCATACCATGCTGAATACGCCGGTTCTCGTCCGATCCCCGAAGCTAAGCAGCATTGGGCTCGGTCAGTACTTGGGAGGGAGACCACCTGGGAACACCGAGTGCTGATGGCACCCTTCTTTTTGCATTTTTTTATTGCGTGCTTCTGTGACTTATTTTTGTTTTTTTTTACACTCACGTGTGGGTTGTTTTATTTACTGTTACATTCAACTGGCGCAGCCTACTGGTAGAGCCAACGTCGAAGTGCAAAAACAATATGCAAGCCGCCAGGCGATTGTACGCGCAGTGATGGTGGTAACCGGTATAAGTAATGGTGCAAAATTTAGTCGCACAAACTGCTAACCGTTTACCTATTACACCCGTATCCAGCTCAGTGACAATCAATAACTTGCCGCATTGCTAGCGCCAAACGTGGGCTGCAGCGGACGCAAATCGTTGCTCTCGTCCTCTTGTTTTATTGCCAGCTCGACTCGGCAGCGACTAACCATAACAAACGGAGCAATCCACGTACACGACGTGTGCCTGTACTATCAACGGAAAGACAGTGCCGCGTACGTGCTGTAGCAATACGTTGCGAATGCACATAGCACGATACAGGTGCAGTCGTAAACATAGCATCCCTGCCATCGGCCATACCATGCTGAATACGCCGGTTCTCGTCCGATCCCCGAAGCTAAGCAGCATTGGGCTCGGTCAGTACTTGGGAGGGAGACCACCTGGGAACACCGAGTGCTGATGGCACCCTTCTTTTTGCATTTTTTTATTGCGTGCTTCTGTGACTTATTTTTGTTTTTTTTTACACTCACGTGTGGGTTGTTTTATTTACTGTTACATTCAACTGGCGCAGCCTACTGGTAGAGCCAACGTCGAAGTGCAAAAACAATATGCAAGCCGCCAGGCGATTGTACGCGCAGTGACGGTGGTAACCGGTATAAGTAACGGTGCAAAATTTAGTCGCACAAACTGCTAACCGTTTACCTATTACACCCGTATCCAGCTCAGTGACAATCAATAACTTGCCGCATTGCTAGCGCCAAACGTGGGCTGCAGCGGACGCAAATCGTTGCTCTCGTCCTCTTGTTTTATTGCCAGCTCGACTCGGCAGCGACTAACCATAACAAACGGAGCAATCCACGTACACGACGTGTGCCTGTACTATCAACGGAAAGACAGTGCCGCGTACGTGCTGTAGCAATACGTTGCGAATGCACATAGCACGATACAGGTGCAGTCGTAAACATAGCATCCCTGCCATCGGCCATACCATGCTGAATACGCCGGTTCTCGTCCGATCCCCGAAGCTAAGCAGCATTGGGCTCGGTCAGTACTTGGGAGGGAGACCACCTGGGAACACCGAGTGCTGATGGCACCCTTCTTTTTGCATTTTTTTATTGCGTGCTTCTGTGACTTATTTTTGTTTTTTTTTACACTCACGTGTGGGTTGTTTTATTTACTGTTACATTCAACTGGCGCAGCCTACTGGTAGAGCCAACGTCGAAGTGCAAAAACAATATGCAAGCCGCCAGGCGATTGTACGCGCAGTGACGGTGGTAACCGGTATAAGTAATGGTGCAAAATTTAGTCGCACAAACTGCTAACCGTTTACCTATTACACCCGTATCCAGCTCAGTGACAATCAATAACTTGGCGCATTGCTAGCGCCAAACGTGGGCTGCAGCGGACGCAAATCGTTGCTCTCGTCCTCGTGTTTTATTGCCAGCTCGACTCGGCAGCAACTAACCATAACAAACGGAGCAATCCACGTACACGACGTGTGCCTGTACTATCAACGGAAAGACAGTGCCGCGTACGTGCTGTAGCAATACGTTGCGAATGCACATAGCACGATACAGGTGCAGTCGTAAATATAGCATCCCTGCCATCGGCAATACCATGCTGAATACGCCGGTTCTCGTCCGATCCCCGAAGCTAAGCAGCATTGGGCTCGGTCAGTACTTGGGAGGGAGACCACCTGGGAACACCGAGTGCTGATGGCACCCTTCTTTTTGCATTTTTTTATTGCGTGCTTCTGTGACTTATTTTTTTTTTTACACTCACGTGTGGGTTGTTTTATTTACTGTTACATTCAACTGGCGCAGCCTACTGGTAGAGCCAACGTCGAAGTGCAAAAACAATATGCAAGCCGCTAGGCGATTGTACGCGCAGTGACGGTGGTAACCGGTATAAGTAATGGTGCAAAATTTAGTCGCACAAACTGCTAACCGTTTACCTATTACACCCGTATCCAGCTCAGTGACAATCAATAACTTGGCGCATTGCTAGCGCCAAACGTGGGCTGCAGCGGACGCAAATCGTTGCTCTCGTCCTCGTGTTTTATTGCCAGCTCGACTCGGCAGCAACTAACCATAACAAACGGAGCAATCCACGTACACGACGTGTGCCTGTACTATCAACGGAAAGACAGTGCCGCGTACGTGCTGTAGCAATACGTTGCGAATGCACATAGCACGATACAGGTGCAGTCGTAAACATAGCATCCCTGCCATCGGCCATACCATGCTGAATACGCCGGTTCTCGTCCGATCCCCGAAGCTAAGCAGCATTGGGCTCGGTCAGTACTTGGGAGGGAGACCACCTGGGAACACCGAGTGCTGATGGCACCCTTCTTTTTGCATTTTTTTATTGCGTGCTTCTGTGACTTATTTTTGTTTTTTTTTACACTCACGTGTGGGTTGTTTTATTTACTGTTACATTCAACTGGCGCAGCCTACTGGTAGAGCCAACGTCGAAGTGCAAAAACAATATGCAAGCCGCTAGGCGATTGTACGCGCAGTGACGGTGGTAACCGGTATAAGTAATGGTGCAAAATTTAGTCGCACAAACTGCTAACCGTTTACCTATTACACCCGTATCCAGCTCAGTGACAATCAATAACTTGGCGCATTGCTAGCGCCAAACGTGGGCTGCAGCGGACGCAAATCGTTGCTCTCGTCCTCGTGTTTTATTGCCAGCTCGACTCGGCAGCAACTAACCATAACAAACGGAGCAATCCACGTACACGACGTGTGCCTGTACTATCAACGGAAAGACAGTGCCGCGTACGTGCTGTAGCAATACGTTGCGAATGCACATAGCACGATACAGGTGCAGTCGTAAACATAGCATCCCTGCCATCGGCCATACCATGCTGAATACGCCGGTTCTCGTCCGATCCCCGAAGCTAAGCAGCATTGGGCTCGGTCAGTACTTGGGAGGGAGACCACCTGGGAACACCGAGTGCTGATGGCACCCTTCTTTTTGCATTTTTTTATTGCGTGCTTCTGTGACTTATTTTTTTTTTTTACACTCACGTGTGGGTTGTTTTATTTACTGTTACATTCAACTGGCGCAGCCTACTGGTAGAGCCAACGTCGAAGTGCAAAAACAATATGCAAGCCGCTAGGCGATTGTACGCGCAGTGACGGTGGTAACCGGTATAAGTAATGGTGCAAAATTTAGTCGCACAAACTGCTAACCGTTTACCTATTACACCCGTATCCAGCTCAGTGACAATCAATAACTTGGCGCATTGCTAGCGCCAAACGTGGGCTGCAGCGGACGCAAATCGTTGCTCTCGTCCTCGTGTTTTATTGCCAGCTCGACTCGGCAGCAACTAACCATAACAAACGGAGCAATCCACGTACACGACGTGTGCCTGTACTATCAACGGAAAGACAGTGCCGCGTACGTGCTGTAGCAATACGTTGCGAATGCACATAGCACGATACAGGTGCAGTCGTAAACATAGCATCCCTGCCATCGGCCATACCATGCTGAATACGCCGGTTCTCGTCCGATCCCCGAAGCTAAGCAGCATTGGGCTCGGTCAGTACTTGGGAGGGAGACCACCTGGGAACACCGAGTGCTGATGGCACCCTTCTTTTTGCATTTTTTTATTGCGTGCTTCTGTGACTTATTTTTGTTTTTTTTTACACTCACGTGTGGGTTGTTTTATTTACTGTTACATTCAACTGGCGCAGCCTACTGGTAGAGCCAACGTCGAAGTGCAAAAACAATATGCAAGCCGCCAGGCGATTGTACGCGCAGTGACGGTGGTAACCGGTATAAGTAATGGTGCAAAATTTAGTCGCACAAACTGCTAACCGTTTACCTATTACACCCGTATCCAGCTCAGTGACAATCAATAACTTGGCGCATTGCTAGCGCCAAACGTGGGCTGCAGCGGACGCAAATCGTTGCTCTCGTCCTCGTGTTTTATTGCCAGCTCGACTCGGCAGCAACTAACCATAACAAACGGAGCAATCCACGTACACGACGTGTGCCTGTACTATCAACGGAAAGACAGTGCCGCGTACGTGCTGTAGCAATACGTTGCGAATGCACATAGCACGATACAGGTGCAGTCGTAAATATAGCATCCCTGCCATCGGCAATACCATGCTGAATACGCCGGTTCTCGTCCGATCCCCGAAGCTAAGCAGCATTGGGCTCGGTCAGTACTTGGGAGGGAGACCACCTGGGAACACCGAGTGCTGATGGCACCCTTCTTTTTGCATTTTTTTATTGCGTGCTTCTGTGACTTATTTTTTTTTTTACACTCACGTGTGGGTTGTTTTATTTACTGTTACATTCAACTGGCGCAGCCTACTGGTAGAGCCAACGTCGAAGTGCAAAAACAATATGCAAGCCGCTAGGCGATTGTACGCGCAGTGACGGTGGTAACCGGTATAAGTAATGGTGCAAAATTTAGTCGCACAAACTGCTAACCGTTTACCTATTACACCCGTATCCAGCTCAGTGACAATCAATAACTTGGCGCATTGCTAGCGCCAAACGTGGGCTGCAGCGGACGCAAATCGTTGCTCTCGTCCTCGTGTTTTATTGCCAGCTCGACTCGGCAGCAACTAACCATAACAAACGGAGCAATCCACGTACACGACGTGTGCCTGTACTATCAACGGAAAGACAGTGCCGCGTACGTGCTGTAGCAATACGTTGCGAATGCACATAGCACGATACAGGTGCAGTCGTAAACATAGCATCCCTGCCATCGGCCATACCATGCTGAATACGCCGGTTCTCGTCCGATCCCCGAAGCTAAGCAGCATTGGGCTCGGTCAGTACTTGGGAGGGAGACCACCTGGGAACACCGAGTGCTGATGGCACCCTTCTTTTTGCATTTTTTTATTGCGTGCTTCTGTGACTTATTTTTGTTTTTTTTTACACTCACGTGTGGGTTGTTTTATTTACTGTTACATTCAACTGGCGCAGCCTACTGGTAGAGCCAACGTCGAAGTGCAAAAACAATATGCAAGCCGCCAGGCGATTGTACGCGCAGTGATGGTGGTAACCGGTATAAGTAATGGTGCAAAATTTAGTCGCACAAACTGCTAACCGTTTACCTATTACACCCGTATCCAGCTCAGTGACAATCAATAACTTGCCGCATTGCTAGCGCCAAACGTGGGCTGCAGCGGACGCAAATCGTTGCTCTCGTCCTCTTGTTTTATTGCCAGCTCGACTCGGCAGCGACTAACCATAACAAACGGAGCAATCCACGTACACGACGTGTGCCTGTACTATCAACGGAAAGACAGTGCCGCGTACGTGCTGTAGCAATACGTTGCGAATGCACATAGCACGATACAGGTGCAGTCGTAAACATAGCATCCCTGCCATCGGCCATACCATGCTGAATACGCCGGTTCTCGTCCGATCCCCGAAGCTAAGCAGCATTGGGCTCGGTCAGTACTTGGGAGGGAGACCACCTGGGAACACCGAGTGCTGATGGCACCCTTCTTTTTGCATTTTTTTATTGCGTGCTTCTGTGACTTATTTTTGTTTTTTTTTACACTCACGTGTGGGTTGTTTTATTTACTGTTACATTCAACTGGCGCAGCCTACTGGTAGAGCCAACGTCGAAGTGCAAAAACAATATGCAAGCCGCCAGGCGATTGTACGCGCAGTGACGGTGGTAACCGGTATAAGTAACGGTGCAAAATTTAGTCGCACAAACTGCTAACCGTTTACCTATTACACCCGTATCCAGCTCAGTGACAATCAATAACTTGCCGCATTGCTAGCGCCAAACGTGGGCTGCAGCGGACGCAAATCGTTGCTCTCGTCCTCTTGTTTTATTGCCAGCTCGACTCGGCAGCGACTAACCATAACAAACGGAGCAATCCACGTACACGACGTGTGCCTGTACTATCAACGGAAAGACAGTGCCGCGTACGTGCTGTAGCAATACGTTGCGAATGCACATAGCACGATACAGGTGCAGTCGTAAACATAGCATCCCTGCCATCGGCCATACCATGCTGAATACGCCGGTTCTCGTCCGATCCCCGAAGCTAAGCAGCATTGGGCTCGGTCAGTACTTGGGAGGGAGACCACCTGGGAACACCGAGTGCTGATGGCACCCTTCTTTTTGCATTTTTTTATTGCGTGCTTCTGTGACTTATTTTTGTTTTTTTTTACACTCACGTGTGGGTTGTTTTATTTACTGTTACATTCAACTGGCACAGCCTACTGGTAGAGCCAACGTCGAAGTGCAAAAACAATATGCAAGCCGCTAGGCGATTGTACGCGCAGTGACGGTGGTAACCGGTATAAGTAATGGTGCAAAATTTAGTCGCACAAACTGCTAACCGTTTACCTATTACACCCGTATCCAGCTCAGTGACAATCAATAACTTGGCGCATTGCTAGCGCCAAACGTGGGCTGCAGCGGACGCAAATCGTTGCTCTCGTCCTCGTGTTTTATTGCCAGCTCGACTCGGCAGCAACTAACCATAACAAACGGAGCAATCCACGTACACGACGTGTGCCTGTACTATCAACGGAAAGACAGTGCCGCGTACGTGCTGTAGCAATACGTTGCGAATGCACATAGCACGATACAGGTGCAGTCGTAAACATAGCATCCCTGCCATCGGCCATACCATGCTGAATACGCCGGTTCTCGTCCGATCCCCGAAGCTAAGCAGCATTGGGCTCGGTCAGTACTTGGGAGGGAGACCACCTGGGAACACCGAGTGCTGATGGCACCCTTCTTTTTGCATTTTTTTATTGCGTGCTTCTGTGACTTATTTTTGTTTTTTTTTACACTCACGTGTGGGTTGTTTTATTTACTGTTACATTCAACTGGCACAGCCTACTGGTAGAGCCAACGTCGAAGTGCAAAAACAATATGCAAGCCGCCAGGCGATTGTACGCGCAGTGACGGTGGTAACCGGTATAAGTAACGGTGCAAAATTTAGTCGCACAAACTGCTAACCGTTTACCTATTACACCCGTATCCAGCTCAGTGACAATCAATAACTTGCCGCATTGCTAGCGCCAAACGTGGGCTGCAGCGGACGCAAATCGTTGCTCTCGTCCTCGTGTTTTATTGCCAGCTCGACTCGGCAGCAACTAACCATAACAAACGGAGCAATCCACGTACACGACGTGTGCCTGTACTATCAACGGAAAGACAGTGCCGCGTACGTGCTGTAGCAATACGTTGCGAATGCACATAGCACGATACAGGTGCAGTCGTAAACATAGCATCCCTGCCATCGGCCATACCATGCTGAATACGCCGGTTCTCGTCCGATCCCCGAAGCTAAGCAGCATTGGGCTCGGTCAGTACTTGGGAGGGAGACCACCTGGGAACACCGAGTGCTGATGGCACCCTTCTTTTTGCATTTTTTTATTGCGTGCTTCTGTGACTTATTTTTTTTTTTTACACTCACGTGTGGGTTGTTTTATTTACTGTTACATTCAACTGGCGCAGCCTACTGGTAGAGCCAACGTCGAAGTGCAAAAACAATATGCAAGCCGCTAGGCGATTGTACGCGCAGTGACGGTGGTAACCGGTATAAGTAATGGTGCAAAATTTAGTCGCACAAACTGCTAACCGTTTACCTATTACACCCGTATCCAGCTCAGTGACAATCAATAACTTGGCGCATTGCTAGCGCCAAACGTGGGCTGCAGCGGACGCAAATCGTTGCTCTCGTCCTCGTGTTTTATTGCCAGCTCGACTCGGCAGCAACTAACCATAACAAACGGAGCAATCCACGTACACGACGTGTGCCTGTACTATCAACGGAAAGACAGTGCCGCGTACGTGCTGTAGCAATACGTTGCGAATGCACATAGCACGATACAGGTGCAGTCGTAAACATAGCATCCCTGCCATCGGCCATACCATGCTGAATACGCCGGTTCTCGTCCGATCCCCGAAGCTAAGCAGCATTGGGCTCGGTCAGTACTTGGGAGGGAGACCACCTGGGAACACCGAGTGCTGATGGCACCCTTCTTTTTGCATTTTTTTATTGCGTGCTTCTGTGACTTATTTTTTTTTTTTTTTACACTCACGTGTGGGCTGTTTTATTTACTGTTACATTCAACTGGCGCAGCCTACTGGTAGAGCCAACGTCGAAGTGCAAAAACAATATGCAAGCCGCCAGGCGATTGTACGCGCAGTGACGGTGGTAACCGGTATAAGTAATGGTGCAAAATTTAGTCGCACAAACTGCTAACCGTTTACCTATTACACCCGTATCCAGCTCAGTGACAATCAATAACTTGCCGCATTGCTAGCGCCAAACGTGGGCTGCAGCGGACGCAAATCGTTGCTCTCGTCCTCTTGTTTTATTGCCAGCTCGACTCGGCAGCGACTAACCATAACAAACGGAGCAATCCACGTACACGACGTGTGCCTGTACTATCAACGGAAAGACAGTGCCGCGTACGTGCTGTAGCAATACGTTGCGAATGCACATAGCACGATACAGGTGCAGTCGTAAACATAGCATCCCTGCCATCGGCCATACCATGCTGAATACGCCGGTTCTCGTCCGATCCCCGAAGCTAAGCAGCATTGGGCTCGGTCAGTACTTGGGAGGGAGACCACCTGGGAACACCGAGTGCTGATGGCACCCTTCCTTTTGCATTTTTTTATTGCGTGCTTCTGTGACTTATTTTTGTTTTTTTTTACACTCACGTGTGGGTTGTTTTATTTACTGTTACATTCAACTGGCGCAGCCTACTGGTAGAGCCAACGTCGAAGTGCAAAAACAATATGCAAGCCGCCAGGCGATTGTACGCGCAGTGACGGTGGTAACCGGTATAAGTAACGGTGCAAAATTTAGTCGCACAAACTGCTAACCGTTTACCTATTACACCCGTATCCAGCTCAGTGACAATCAATAACTTGCCGCATTGCTAGCGCCAAACGTGGGCTGCAGCGGACGCAAATCGTTGCTCTCGTCCTCTTGTTTTATTGCCAGCTCGACTCGGCAGCGACTAACCATAACAAACGGAGCAATCCACGTACACGACGTGTGCCTGTACTATCAACGGAAAGACAGTGCCGCGTACGTGCTGTAGCAATACGTTGCGAATGCACATAGCACGATACAGGTGCAGTCGTAAACATAGCATCCCTGCCATCGGCCATACCATGCTGAATACGCCGGTTCTCGTCCGATCCCCGAAGCTAAGCAGCATTGGGCTCGGTCAGTACTTGGGAGGAAGACCACCTGGGAACACCGAGTGCTGATGGCACCCTTGTTTTTGCATTTTTTTATTGCGTGCTTCTGTGACTTATTTTTTTTTTTACACTCACGTGTGGGTTGTTTTATTTACTGTTACGTTCAACTGGCGCAGCCTACTGGTAGAGCCAACGTCGAAGTGCAAAAACAATATGCAAGCCGCCAGGCGATTGTACGCGCAGTGACGGTGGTAACCGGTATAAGTAACGGTGCAAAATTTAGTCGCACAAACTGCTAACCGTTTACCTATTACACCCGTATCCAGCTCAGTGACAATCAATAACTTGCCGCATTGCTAGCGCCAAACGTGGGCTGCAGCGGACGCAAATCGTTGCTCTCGTCCTCTTGTTTTATTGCCAGCTCGACTCGGCAGCGACTAACCATAACAAACGGAGCAATCCACGTACACGACGTGTGCCTGTACTATCAACGGAAAGACAGTGCCGCGTACGTGCTGTAGCAATACGTTGCGAATGCACATAGCACGATACAGGTGCAGTCGTAAACATAGCATCCCTGCCATCGGCCATACCATGCTGAATACGCCGGTTCTCGTCCGATCCCCGAAGCTAAGCAGCATTGGGCTCGGTCAGTACTTGGGAGGGAGACCACCTGGGAACACCGAGTGCTGATGGCACCCTTCTTTTTGCATTTTTTTATTGCGTGCTTCTGTGACTTATTTTTTTTTTTTTTACACTCACGCGTGGGTTGTTTTATTTACTGTTACATTCAACTGGCGCAGCCTACTGGTAGAGCCAACGTCGAAGTGCAAAAACAATATGCAAGCCGCCAGGCGATTGTACGCGCAGTGACGGTGGTAACCGGTATAAGTAACGGTGCAAAATTTAGTCGCACAAACTGCTAACCGTTTACCTATTACACCCGTATCCAGCTCAGTGACAATCAATAACTTGCCGCATTGCTAGCGCCAAACGTGGGCTGCAGCGGACGCAAATCGTTGCTCTCGTCCTCTTGTTTTATTGCCAGCTCGACTCGGCAGCGACTAACCATAACAAACGGAGCAATCCACGTACACGACGTGTGCCTGTACTATCAACGGAAAGACAGTGCCGCGTACGTGCTGTAGCAATACGTTGCGAATGCACATAGCACGATACAGGTGCAGTCGTAAACATAGCATCCCTGCCATCGGCCATACCATGCTGAATACGCCGGTTCTCGTCCGATCCCCGAAGCTAAGCAGCATTGGGCTCGGTCAGTACTTGGGAGGGAGACCACCTGGGAACACCGAGTGCTGATGGCACCCTTCTTTTTGCATTTTTTTATTGCGTGCTTCTGTGACTTATTTTTGTTTTTTTTTACACTCACGTGTGGGTTGTTTTATTTACTGTTACATTCAACTGGCGCAGCCTACTGGTAGAGCCAACGTCGAAGTGCAAAAACAATATGCAAGCCGCCAGGCGATTGTACGCGCAGTGACGGTGGTAACCGGTATAAGTAACGGTGCAAAATTTAGTCGCACAAACTGCTAACCGTTTACCTATTACACCCGTATCCAGCTCAGTGACAATCAATAACTTGCCGCATTGCTAGCGCCAAACGTGGGCTGCAGCGGACGCAAATCGTTGCTCTCGTCCTCTTGTTTTATTGCCAGCTCGACTCGGCAGCGACTAACCATAACAAACGGAGCAATCCACGTACACGACGTGTGCCTGTACTATCAACGGAAAGACAGTGCCGCGTACGTGCTGTAGCAATACGTTGCGAATGCACATAGCACGATACAGGTGCAGTCGTAAACATAGCATCCCTGCCATCGGCCATACCATGCTGAATACGCCGGTTCTCGTCCGATCCCCGAAGCTAAGCAGCATTGGGCTCGGTCAGTACTTGGGAGGGAGACCACCTGGGAACACCGAGTGCTGATGGCACCCTTCTTTTTGCATTTTTTTATTGCGTGCTTCTGTGACTTATTTTTGTTTTTTTTTACACTCACGTGTGGGTTGTTTTATTTACTGTTACATTCAACTGGCACAGCCTACTGGTAGAGCCAACGTCGAAGTGCAAAAACAATATGCAAGCCGCTAGGCGATTGTACGCGCAGTGACGGTGGTAACCGGTATAAGTAATGGTGCAAAATTTAGTCGCACAAACTGCTAACCGTTTACCTATTACACCCGTATCCAGCTCAGTGACAATCAATAACTTGGCGCATTGCTAGCGCCAAACGTGGGCTGCAGCGGACGCAAATCGTTGCTCTCGTCCTCGTGTTTTATTGCCAGCTCGACTCGGCAGCAACTAACCATAACAAACGGAGCAATCCACGTACACGACGTGTGCCTGTACTATCAACGGAAAGACAGTGCCGCGTACGTGCTGTAGCAATACGTTGCGAATGCACATAGCACGATACAGGTGCAGTCGTAAACATAGCATCCCTGCCATCGGCCATACCATGCTGAATACGCCGGTTCTCGTCCGATCCCCGAAGCTAAGCAGCATTGGGCTCGGTCAGTACTTGGGAGGGAGACCACCTGGGAACACCGAGTGCTGATGGCACCCTTCTTTTTGCATTTTTTTATTGCGTGCTTCTGTGACTTATTTTTGTTTTTTTTTACACTCACGTGTGGGTTGTTTTATTTACTGTTACATTCAACTGGCACAGCCTACTGGTAGAGCCAACGTCGAAGTGCAAAAACAATATGCAAGCCGCCAGGCGATTGTACGCGCAGTGACGGTGGTAACCGGTATAAGTAACGGTGCAAAATTTAGTCGCACAAACTGCTAACCGTTTACCTATTACACCCGTATCCAGCTCAGTGACAATCAATAACTTGCCGCATTGCTAGCGCCAAACGTGGGCTGCAGCGGACGCAAATCGTTGCTCTCGTCCTCGTGTTTTATTGCCAGCTCGACTCGGCAGCAACTAACCATAACAAACGGAGCAATCCACGTACACGACGTGTGCCTGTACTATCAACGGAAAGACAGTGCCGCGTACGTGCTGTAGCAATACGTTGCGAATGCACATAGCACGATACAGGTGCAGTCGTAAACATAGCATCCCTGCCATCGGCCATACCATGCTGAATACGCCGGTTCTCGTCCGATCCCCGAAGCTAAGCAGCATTGGGCTCGGTCAGTACTTGGGAGGGAGACCACCTGGGAACACCGAGTGCTGATGGCACCCTTCTTTTTGCATTTTTTTATTGCGTGCTTCTGTGACTTATTTTTTTTTTTTACACTCACGTGTGGGTTGTTTTATTTACTGTTACATTCAACTGGCGCAGCCTACTGGTAGAGCCAACGTCGAAGTGCAAAAACAATATGCAAGCCGCTAGGCGATTGTACGCGCAGTGACGGTGGTAACCGGTATAAGTAATGGTGCAAAATTTAGTCGCACAAACTGCTAACCGTTTACCTATTACACCCGTATCCAGCTCAGTGACAATCAATAACTTGGCGCATTGCTAGCGCCAAACGTGGGCTGCAGCGGACGCAAATCGTTGCTCTCGTCCTCGTGTTTTATTGCCAGCTCGACTCGGCAGCAACTAACCATAACAAACGGAGCAATCCACGTACACGACGTGTGCCTGTACTATCAACGGAAAGACAGTGCCGCGTACGTGCTGTAGCAATACGTTGCGAATGCACATAGCACGATACAGGTGCAGTCGTAAACATAGCATCCCTGCCATCGGCCATACCATGCTGAATACGCCGGTTCTCGTCCGATCCCCGAAGCTAAGCAGCATTGGGCTCGGTCAGTACTTGGGAGGGAGACCACCTGGGAACACCGAGTGCTGATGGCACCCTTCTTTTTGCATTTTTTTATTGCGTGCTTCTGTGACTTATTTTTTTTTTTTTTTACACTCACGTGTGGGCTGTTTTATTTACTGTTACATTCAACTGGCGCAGCCTACTGGTAGAGCCAACGTCGAAGTGCAAAAACAATATGCAAGCCGCCAGGCGATTGTACGCGCAGTGACGGTGGTAACCGGTATAAGTAATGGTGCAAAATTTAGTCGCAAAAACTGCTAACCGTTTACCTATTACACCCGTATCCAGCTCAGTGACAATCAATAACTTGCCGCATTGCTAGCGCCAAACGTGGGCTGCAGCGGACGCAAATCGTTGCTCTCGTCCTCTTGTTTTATTGCCAGCTCGACTCGGCAGCGACTAACCATAACAAACGGAGCAATCCACGTACACGACGTGTGCCTGTACTATCAACGGAAAGACAGTGCCGCGTACGTGCTGTAGCAATACGTTGCGAATGCACATAGCACGATACAGGTGCAGTCGTAAACATAGCATCCCTGCCATCGGCCATACCATGCTGAATACGCCGGTTCTCGTCCGATCCCCGAAGCTAAGCAGCATTGGGCTCGGTCAGTACTTGGGAGGGAGACCACCTGGGAACACCGAGTGCTGATGGCACCCTTCCTTTTGCATTTTTTTATTGCGTGCTTCTGTGACTTATTTTTGTTTTTTTTTACACTCACGTGTGGGTTGTTTTATTTACTGTTACATTCAACTGGCGCAGCCTACTGGTAGAGCCAACGTCGAAGTGCAAAAACAATATGCAAGCCGCCAGGCGATTGTACGCGCAGTGACGGTGGTAACCGGTATAAGTAACGGTGCAAAATTTAGTCGCACAAACTGCTAACCGTTTACCTATTACACCCGTATCCAGCTCAGTGACAATCAATAACTTGCCGCATTGCTAGCGCCAAACGTGGGCTGCAGCGGACGCAAATCGTTGCTCTCGTCCTCTTGTTTTATTGCCAGCTCGACTCGGCAGCGACTAACCATAACAAACGGAGCAATCCACGTACACGACGTGTGCCTGTACTATCAACGGAAAGACAGTGCCGCGTACGTGCTGTAGCAATACGTTGCGAATGCACATAGCACGATACAGGTGCAGTCGTAAACATAGCATCCCTGCCATCGGCCATACCATGCTGAATACGCCGGTTCTCGTCCGATCCCCGAAGCTAAGCAGCATTGGGCTCGGTCAGTACTTGGGAGGAAGACCACCTGGGAACACCGAGTGCTGATGGCACCCTTGTTTTTGCATTTTTTTATTGCGTGCTTCTGTGACTTATTTTTTTTTTTACACTCACGTGTGGGTTGTTTTATTTACTGTTACGTTCAACTGGCGCAGCCTACTGGTAGAGCCAACGTCGAAGTGCAAAAACAATATGCAAGCCGCCAGGCGATTGTACGCGCAGTGACGGTGGTAACCGGTATAAGTAACGGTGCAAAATTTAGTCGCACAAACTGCTAACCGTTTACCTATTACACCCGTATCCAGCTCAGTGACAATCAATAACTTGCCGCATTGCTAGCGCCAAACGTGGGCTGCAGCGGACGCAAATCGTTGCTCTCGTCCTCTTGTTTTATTGCCAGCTCGACTCGGCAGCGACTAACCATAACAAACGGAGCAATCCACGTACACGACGTGTGCCTGTACTATCAACGGAAAGACAGTGCCGCGTACGTGCTGTAGCAATACGTTGCGAATGCACATAGCACGATACAGGTGCAGTCGTAAACATAGCATCCCTGCCATCGGCCATACCATGCTGAATACGCCGGTTCTCGTCCGATCCCCGAAGCTAAGCAGCATTGGGCTCGGTCAGTACTTGGGAGGGAGACCACCTGGGAACACCGAGTGCTGATGGCACCCTTCTTTTTGCATTTTTTTATTGCGTGCTTCTGTGACTTATTTTTTTTTTTTTTACACTCACGCGTGGGTTGTTTTATTTACTGTTACATTCAACTGGCGCAGCCTACTGGTAGAGCCAACGTCGAAGTGCAAAAACAATATGCAAGCCGCCAGGCGATTGTACGCGCAGTGACGGTGGTAACCGGTATAAGTAACGGTGCAAAATTTAGTCGCACAAACTGCTAACCGTTTACCTATTACACCCGTATCCAGCTCAGTGACAATCAATAACTTGCCGCATTGCTAGCGCCAAACGTGGGCTGCAGCGGACGCAAATCGTTGCTCTCGTCCTCTTGTTTTATTGCCAGCTCGACTCGGCAGCGACTAACCATAACAAACGGAGCAATCCACGTACACGACGTGTGCCTGTACTATCAACGGAAAGACAGTGCCGCGTACGTGCTGTAGCAATACGTTGCGAATGCACATAGCACGATACAGGTGCAGTCGTAAACATAGCATCCCTGCCATCGGCCATACCATGCTGAATACGCCGGTTCTCGTCCGATCCCCGAAGCTAAGCAGCATTGGGCTCGGTCAGTACTTGGGAGGGAGACCACCTGGGAACACCGAGTGCTGATGGCACCCTTCTTTTTGCATTTTTTTATTGCGTGCTTCTGTGACTTATTTTTGTTTTTTTTTACACTCACGTGTGGGTTGTTTTATTTACTGTTACATTCAACTGGCGCAGCCTACTGGTAGAGCCAACGTCGAAGTGCAAAAACAATATGCAAGCCGCCAGGCGATTGTACGCGCAGTGACGGTGGTAACCGGTATAAGTAACGGTGCAAAATTTAGTCGCACAAACTGCTAACCGTTTACCTATTACACCCGTATCCAGCTCAGTGACAATCAATAACTTGCCGCATTGCTAGCGCCAAACGTGGGCTGCAGCGGACGCAAATCGTTGCTCTCGTCCTCTTGTTTTATTGCCAGCTCGACTCGGCAGCGACTAACCATAACAAACGGAGCAATCCACGTACACGACGTGTGCCTGTACTATCAACGGAAAGACAGTGCCGCGTACGTGCTGTAGCAATACGTTGCGAATGCACATAGCACGATACAGGTGCAGTCGTAAACATAGCATCCCTGCCATCGGCCATACCATGCTGAATACGCCGGTTCTCGTCCGATCCCCGAAGCTAAGCAGCATTGGGCTCGGTCAGTACTTGGGAGGGAGACCACCTGGGAACACCGAGTGCTGATGGCACCCTTGTTTTTGCATTTTTTTATTGCGTGCTTCTGTGACTTTTTTTTTTTTTTACACTCACGTGTGGGTTGTTTTATTTACTGTTACATTCAACTGGCGCAGCCTACTGGTAGAGCCAACGTCGAAGTGCAAAAACAAAATGCAAGCCGCTAGGCGATTGTACGCGCAGTGACGGTGGTAACCGGTATAAGTAATGGTGCAAAATTTAGTCGCACAAACTGCTAACCGTTTACCTATTACACCCGTATCCAGCTCAGTGACAATCAATAACTTGGCGCATTGCTAGCGCCAAACGTGGGCTGCAGCGGACGCAAATCGTTGCTCTCGTCCTCGTGTTTTATTGCCAGCTCGACTCGGCAGCAACTAACCATAACAAACGGAGCAATCCACGTACACGACGTGTGCCTGTACTATCAACGGAAAGACAGTGCCGCGTACGTGCTGTAGCAATACGTTGCGAATGCACATAGCACGATACAGGTGCAGTCGTAAACATAGCATCCCTGCCATCGGCCATACCATGCTGAATACGCCGGTTCTCGTCCGATCCCCGAAGCTAAGCAGCATTGGGCTCGGTCAGTACTTGGGAGGGAGACCACCTGGGAACACCGAGTGCTGATGGCACCCTTCTTTTTGCATTTTTTTATTGCGTGCTTCTGTGACTTATTTTTGTTTTTTTTTACACTCACGTGTGGGTTGTTTTATTTACTGTTACATTCAACTGGCGCAGCCTACTGGTAGAGCCAACGTCGAAGTGCAAAAACAATATGCAAGCCGCCAGGCGATTGTACGCGCAGTGACGGTGGTAACCGGTATAAGTAACGGTGCAAAATTTAGTCGCACAAACTGCTAACCGTTTACCTATTACACCCGTATCCAGCTCAGTGACAATCAATAACTTGCCGCATTGCTAGCGCCAAACGTGGGCTGCAGCGGACGCAAATCGTTGCTCTCGTCCTCTTGTTTTATTGCCAGCTCGACTCGGCAGCGACTAACCATAACAAACGGAGCAATCCACGTACACGACGTGTGCCTGTACTATCAACGGAAAGACAGTGCCGCGTACGTGCTGTAGCAATACGTTGCGAATGCACATAGCACGATACAGGTGCAGTCGTAAACATAGCATCCCTGCCATCGGCCATACCATGCTGAATACGCCGGTTCTCGTCCGATCCCCGAAGCTAAGCAGCATTGGGCTCGGTCAGTACTTGGGAGGAAGACCACCTGGGAACACCGAGTGCTGATGGCACCCTTGTTTTTGCATTTTTTTATTGCGTGCTTCTGTGACTTATTTTTTTTTTTTTTTTACACTCACGTGTGGGTTGTTTTATTTACTGTTACATTCAACTGCCGCAGCCTACTGGTAGAGCCAACGTCGAAGTGCAAAAACAAAATGCAAGCCGCTAGGCGATTGTACGCGCAGTGACGGTGGTAACCGGTATAAGTAATGGTGCAAAATTTAGTCGCACAAACTGCTAACCGTTTACCTATTACACCCGTATCCAGCTCAGTGACAATCAATAACTTGGCGCATTGCTAGCGCCAAACGTGGGCTGCAGCGGACGCAAATCGTTGCTCTCGTCCTCGTGTTTTATTGCCAGCTCGACTCGGCAGCAACTAACCATAACAAACGGAGCAATCCACGTACACGACGTGTGCCTGTACTATCAACGGAAAGACAGTGCCGCGTACGTGCTGTAGCAATACGTTGCGAATGCACATAGCACGATACAGGTGCAGTCGTAAACATAGCATCCCTGCCATCGGCCATACCATGCTGAATACGCCGGTTCTCGTCCGATCCCCGAAGCTAAGCAGCATTGGTCTCGGTCAGTACTTGGGAGGGAGACCACCTGGGAACACCGAGTGCTGATGGCACCCTTCTTTTTGCATTTTTTTATTGCGTGCTTCTGTGACTTATTTTTTTTTTACACTCACGTGTGGGTTGTTTTATTTACTGTTACATTCAACTGGCGCAGCCTACTGGTAGAGCCAACGTCGAAGTGCAAAAACAATATGCAAGCCGCTAGGCGATTGTACGCGCAGTGACGGTGGTAACCGGTATAAGTAATGGTGCAAAATTTAGTCGCACAAACTGCTAACCGTTTACCTATTACACCCGTATCCAGCTCAGTGACAATCAATAACTTGGCGCATTGCTAGCGCCAAACGTGGGCTGCAGCGGACGCAAATCGTTGCTCTCGTCCTCGTGTTTTATTGCCAGCTCGACTCGGCAGCAACTAACCATAACAAACGGAGCAATCCACGTACACGACGTGTGCCTGTACTATCAACGGAAAGACAGTGCCGCGTACGTGCTGTAGCAATACGTTGCGAATGCACATAGCACGATACAGGTGCAGTCGTAAACATAGCATCCCTGCCATCGGCCATACCATGCTGAATACGCCGGTTCTCGTCCGATCCCCGAAGCTAAGCAGCATTGGGCTCGGTCAGTACTTGGGAGGGAGACCACCTGGGAACACCGAGTGCTGATGGCACCCTTCTTTTTGCATTTTTTTATTGCGTGCTTCTGTGACTTATTTTTTTTTTTTACACTCACGTGTGGGTTGTTTTATTTACTGTTACATTCAACTGGCGCAGCCTACTGGTAGAGCCAACGTCGAAGTGCAAAAACAATATGCAAGCCGCTAGGCGATTGTACGCGCAGTGACGGTGGTAACCGGTATAAGTAATGGTGCAAAATTTAGTCGCACAAACTGCTAACCGTTTACCTATTACACCCGTATCCAGCTCAGTGACAATCAATAACTTGGCGCATTGCTAGCGCCAAACGTGGGCTGCAGCGGACGCAAATCGTTGCTCTCGTCCTCGTGTTTTATTGCCAGCTCGACTCGGCAGCAACTAACCATAACAAACGGAGCAATCCACGTACACGACGTGTGCCTGTACTATCAACGGAAAGACAGTGCCGCGTACGTGCTGTAGCAATACGTTGCGAATGCACATAGCACGATACAGGTGCAGTCGTAAACATAGCATCCCTGCCATCGGCCATACCATGCTGAATACGCCGGTTCTCGTCCGATCCCCGAAGCTAAGCAGCATTGGGCTCGGTCAGTACTTGGGAGGGAGACCACCTGGGAACACCGAGTGCTGATGGCACCCTTCTTTTTGCATTTTTTTATTGCGTGCTTCTGTGACTTATTTTTGTTTTTTTTTACACTCACGTGTGGGTTGTTTTATTTACTGTTACATTCAACTGGCGCAGCCTACTGGTAGAGCCAACGTCGAAGTGCAAAAACAATATGCAAGCCGCCAGGCGATTGTACGCGCAGTGACGGTGGTAACCGGTATAAGTAATGGTGCAAAATTTAGTCGCACAAACTGCTAACCGTTTACCTATTACATCCGTATCCAGCTCAGTGACAATCAATAACTTGCCGCATTGCTAGCGCCAAACGTGGGCTGCAGCGGACGCAAATCGTTGCTCTCGTCCTCTTGTTTTATTGCCAGCTCGACTCGGCAGCGACTAACCATAACAAACGGAGCAATCCACGTACACGACGTGTGCCTGTACTATCAACGGAAAGACAGTGCCGCGTACGTGCTGTAGCAATACGTTGCGAATGCACATAGCACGATACAGGTGCAGTCGTAAACATAGCATCCCTGCCATCGGCCATACCATGCTGAATACGCCGGTTCTCGTCCGATCCCCGAAGCTAAGCAGCATTGGGCTCGGTCAGTACTTGGGAGGGAGACCACCTGGGAACACCGAGTGCTGATGGCACCCTTCTTTTTGCATTTTTTTATTGCGTGCTTCTGTGACTTATTTTTGTTTTTTTTTACACTCACGTGTGGGTTGTTTTATTTACTGTTACATTCAACTGGCGCAGCCTACTGGTAGAGCCAACGTCGAAGTGCAAAAACAATATGCAAGCCGCCAGGCGATTGTACGCGCAGTGACGGTGGTAACCGGTATAAGTAACGGTGCAAAATTTAGTCGCACAAACTGCTAACCGTTTACCTATTACACCCGTATCCAGCTCAGTGACAATCAATAACTTGCCGCATTGCTAGCGCCAAACGTGGGCTGCAGCGGACGCAAATCGTTGCTCTCGTCCTCTTGTTTTATTGCCAGCTCGACTCGGCAGCGACTAACCATAACAAACGGAGCAATCCACGTACACGACGTGTGCCTGTACTATCAACGGAAAGACAGTGCCGCGTACGTGCTGTAGCAATACGTTGCGAATGCACATAGCACGATACAGGTGCAGTCGTAAACATAGCATCCCTGCCATCGGCCATACCATGCTGAATACGCCGGTTCTCGTCCGATCCCCGAAGCTAAGCAGCATTGGGCTCGGTCACTACTTGGGAGGGAGACCACCTGGGAACACCGAGTGCTGATGGCACCCTTGTTTTTGCATTTTTTTATTGCGTGCTTCTGTGACTTATTTTTTTTTTTTTACACTCACGTGTGGGTTGTTTTATTTACTGTTACATTCAACTGGCGCAGCCTACTGGTAGAGCCAACGTCGAAGTGCAAAAACAAAATGCAAGCCGCTAGGCGATTGTACGCGCAGTGACGGTGGTAACCGGTATAAGTAATGGTGCAAAATTTAGTCGCACAAACTGCTAACCGTTTACCTATTACACCCGTATCCAGCTCAGTGACAATCAATAACTTGGCGCATTGCTAGCGCCAAACGTGGGCTGCAGCGGACGCAAATCGTTGCTCTCGTCCTCGTGTTTTATTGCCAGCTCGACTCGGCAGCAACTAACCATAACAAACGGAGCAATCCACGTACACGACGTGTGCCTGTACTATCAACGGAAAGACAGTGCCGCGTACGTGCTGTAGCAATACGTTGCGAATGCACATAGCACGATACAGGTGCAGTCGTAAACATAGCATCCCTGCCATCGGCCATACCATGCTGAATACGCCGGTTCTCGTCCGATCCCCGAAGCTAAGCAGCATTGGGCTCGGTCAGTACTTGGGAGGGAGACCACCTGGGAACACCGAGTGCTGATGGCACCCTTCTTTTTGCATTTTTTTATTGCGTGCTTCTGTGACTTATTTTTTTTTTTTTTACACTCACGTGTGGGTTGTTTTATTTACTGTTACATTCAACTGGCGCAGCCTACTGGTAGAGCCAACGTCGAAGTGCAAAAACAATATGCAAGCCGCCAGGCGATTGTACGCGCAGTGACGGTGGTAACCGGTATAACTAATGGTGCAAAATTTAGTCGCACAAACTGCTAACCGTTTACCTATTACACCCGTATCCAGCTCAGTGACAATCAATAACTTGGCGCATTGCTAGCGCCAAACGTGGGCTGCAGCGGACGCAAATCGTTGCTCTCGTCCTCTTGTTTTATTGCCAGCTCGACTCGGCAGCGACTAACCATAACAAACGGAGCAATCCACGTACACGACGTGTGCCTGTACTATCAACGGAAAGACAGTGCCGCGTACGTGCTGTAGCAATACGTTGCGAATGCACATAGCACGATACAGGTGCAGTCGTAAACATAGCATCCCTGCCATCGGCCATACCATGCTGAATACGCCGGTTCTCGTCCGATCCCCGAAGCTAAGCAGCATTGGGCTCGGTCAGTACTTGGGAGGGAGACCACCTGGGAACACCGAGTGCTGATGGCACCCTTCTTTTTGCATTTTTTTATTGCGTGCTTCTGTGACTTATTTTTGTTTTTTTTTACACTCACGTGTGGGTTGTTTTATTTACTGTTACATTCAACTGGCGCAGCCTACTGGTAGAGCCAACGTCGAAGTGCAAAAACAATATGCAAGCCGCCAGGCGATTGTACGCGCAGTGACGGTGGTAACCGGTATAAGTAACGGTGCAAAATTTAGTCGCACAAACTGCTAACCGTTTACCTATTACACCCGTATCCAGCTCAGTGACAATCAATAACTTGCCGCATTGCTAGCGCCAAACGTGGGCTGCAGCGGACGCAAATCGTTGCTCTCGTCCTCTTGTTTTATTGCCAGCTCGACTCGGCAGCGACTAACCATAACAAACGGAGCAATCCACGTACACGACGTGTGCCTGTACTATCAACGGAAAGACAGTGCCGCGTACGTGCTGTAGCAATACGTTGCGAATGCACATAGCACGATACAGGTGCAGTCGTAAACATAGCATCCCTGCCATCGGCCATACCATGCTGAATACGCCGGTTCTCGTCCGATCCCCGAAGCTAAGCAGCATTGGGCTCGGTCAGTACTTGGGAGGGAGACCACCTGGGAACACCGAGTGCTGATGGCACCCTTCTTTTTGCATTTTTTTATTGCGTGCTTCTGTGACTTATTTTTGTTTTTTTTTACACTCACGTGTGGGTTGTTTTATTTACTGTTACATTCAACTGGCGCAGCCTACTGGTAGAGCCAACGTCGAAGTGCAAAAACAATATGCAAGCCGCCAGGCGATTGTACGCGCAGTGACGGTGGTAACCGGTATAAGTAACGGTGCAAAATTTAGTCGCACAAACTGCTAACCGTTTACCTATTACACCCGTATCCAGCTCAGTGACAATCAATAACTTGCCGCATTGCTAGCGCCAAACGTGGGCTGCAGCGGACGCAAATCGTTGCTCTCGTCCTCGTGTTTTATTGCCAGCTCGACTCGGCAGCAACTAACCATAACAAACGGAGCAATCCACGTACACGACGTGTGCCTGTACTATCAACGGAAAGACAGTGCCGCGTACGTGCTGTAGCAATACGTTGCGAATGCACATAGCACGATACAGGTGCAGTCGTAAACATAGCATCCCTGCCATCGGCCATACCATGCTGAATACGCCGGTTCTCGTCCGATCCCCGAAGCTAAGCAGCATTGGGCTCGGTCAGTACTTGGGAGGGAGACCACCTGGGAACACCGAGTGCTGATGGCACCCTTCTTTTTGCATTTTTTTATTGCGTGCTTCTGTGACTTATTTTTTTTTTTTTTACACTCACGTGTGGGTTGTTTTATTTACTGTTACATTCAACTGGCGCAGCCTACTGGTAGAGCCAACGTCGAAGTGCAAAAACAAAATGCAAGCCGCTAGGCGATTGTACGCGCAGTGACGGTGGTAACCGGTATAAGTAATGGTGCAAAATTTAGTCGCACAAACTGCTAACCGTTTACCTATTACACCCGTATCCAGCTCAGTGACAATCAATAACTTGGCGCATTGCTAGCGCCAAACGTGGGCTGCAGCGGACGCAAATCGTTGCTCTCGTCCTCGTGTTTTATTGCCAGGTCGACTCGGCAGCAACTAACCATAACAAACGGAGCAATCCACGTACACGACGTGTGCCTGTACTATCAACGGAAAGACAGTGCCGCGTACGTGCTGTAGCAATACGTTGCGAATGCACATAGCACGATACAGGTGCAGTCGTAAACATAGCATCCCTGCCATCGGCCATACCATGCTGAATACGCCGGTTCTCGTCCGATCCCCGAAGCTAAGCAGCATTGGGCTCGGTCAGTACTTGGGAGGGAGACCACCTGGGAACACCGAGTGCTGATGGCACCCTTCCTTTTGCATTTTTTTATTGCGTGCTTCTGTGACTTATTTTTGTTTTTTTTTACACTCACGTGTGGGTTGTTTTATTTACTGTTACATTCAACTGGCGCAGCCTACTGGTAGAGCCAACGTCGAAGTGCAAAAACAATATGCAAGCCGCCAGGCGATTGTACGCGCAGTGACGGTGGTAACCGGTATAAGTAACGGTGCAAAATTTAGTCGCACAAACTGCTAACCGTTTACCTATTACACCCGTATCCAGCTCAGTGACAATCAATAACTTGCCGCATTGCTAGCGCCAAACGTGGGCTGCAGCGGACGCAAATCGTTGCTCTCGTCCTCTTGTTTTATTGCCAGCTCGACTCGGCAGCGACTAACCATAACAAACGGAGCAATCCACGTACACGACGTGTGCCTGTACTATCAACGGAAAGACAGTGCCGCGTACGTGCTGTAGCAATACGTTGCGAATGCACATAGCACGATACAGGTGCAGTCGTAAACATAGCATCCCTGCCATCGGCCATACCATGCTGAATACGCCGGTTCTCGTCCGATCCCCGAAGCTAAGCAGCATTGGGCTCGGTCAGTACTTGGGAGGAAGACCACCTGGGAACACCGAGTGCTGATGGCACCCTTGTTTTTGCATTTTTTTATTGCGTGCTTCTGTGACTTATTTTTTTTTTTACACTCACGTGTGGGTTGTTTTATTTACTGTTACGTTCAACTGGCGCAGCCTACTGGTAGAGCCAACGTCGAAGTGCAAAAACAATATGCAAGCCGCCAGGCGATTGTACGCGCAGTGACGGTGGTAACCGGTATAAGTAACGGTGCAAAATTTAGTCGCACAAACTGCTAACCGTTTACCTATTACACCCGTATCCAGCTCAGTGACAATCAATAACTTGCCGCATTGCTAGCGCCAAACGTGGGCTGCAGCGGACGCAAATCGTTGCTCTCGTCCTCTTGTTTTATTGCCAGCTCGACTCGGCAGCGACTAACCATAACAAACGGAGCAATCCACGTACACGACGTGTGCCTGTACTATCAACGGAAAGACAGTGCCGCGTACGTGCTGTAGCAATACGTTGCGAATGCACATAGCACGATACAGGTGCAGTCGTAAACATAGCATCCCTGCCATCGGCCATACCATGCTGAATACGCCGGTTCTCGTCCGATCCCCGAAGCTAAGCAGCATTGGGCTCGGTCAGTACTTGGGAGGGAGACCACCTGGGAACACCGAGTGCTGATGGCACCCTTCTTTTTGCATTTTTTTATTGCGTGCTTCTGTGACTTATTTTTGTTTTTTTTTACACTCACGTGTGGGTTGTTTTATTTACTGTTACATTCAACTGGCGCAGCCTACTGGTAGAGCCAACGTCGAAGTGCAAAAACAATATGCAAGCCGCCAGGCGATTGTACGCGCAGTGACGGTGGTAACCGGTATAAGTAACGGTGCAAAATTTAGTCGCACAAACTGCTAACCGTTTACCTATTACACCCGTATCCAGCTCAGTGACAATCAATAACTTGCCGCATTGCTAGCGCCAAACGTGGGCTGCAGCGGACGCAAATCGTTGCTCTCGTCCTCTTGTTTTATTGCCAGCTCGACTCGGCAGCGACTAACCATAACAAACGGAGCAATCCACGTACACGACGTGTGCCTGTACTATCAACGGAAAGACAGTGCCGCGTACGTGCTGTAGCAATACGTTGCGAATGCACATAGCACGATACAGGTGCAGTCGTAAACATAGCATCCCTGCCATCGGCCATACCATGCTGAATACGCCGGTTCTCGTCCGATCCCCGAAGCTAAGCAGCATTGGGCTCGGTCAGTACTTGGGAGGGAGACCACCTGGGAACACCGAGTGCTGATGGCACCCTTGTTTTTGCATTTTTTTATTGCGTGCTTCTGTGACTTATTTTTTTTTTTTTTTACACTCACGTGTGGGTTGTTTTATTTACTGTTACATTCAACTGGCGCAGCCTACTGGTAGAGCCAACGTCGAAGTGCAAAAACAAAATGCAAGCCGCTAGGCGATTGTACGCGCAGTGACGGTGGTAACCGGTATAAGTAATGGTGCAAAATTTAGTCGCACAAACTGCTAACCGTTTACCTATTACACCCGTATCCAGCTCAGTGACAATCAATAACTTGGCGCATTGCTAGCGCCAAACGTGGGCTGCAGCGGACGCAAATCGTTGCTCTCGTCCTCGTGTTTTATTGCCAGCTCGACTCGGCAGCAACTAACCATAACAAACGGAGCAATCCACGTACACGACGTGTGCCTGTACTATCAACGGAAAGACAGTGCCGCGTACGTGCTGTAGCAATACGTTGCGAATGCACATAGCACGATACAGGTGCAGTCGTAAACATAGCATCCCTGCCATCGGCCATACCATGCTGAATACGCCGGTTCTCGTCCGATCCCCGAAGCTAAGCAGCATTGGGCTCGGTCAGTACTTGGGAGGGAGACCACCTGGGAACACCGAGTGCTGATGGCACCCTTCTTTTTGCATTTTTTTATTGCGTGCTTCTGTGACTTATTTTTGTTTTTTTTTACACTCACGTGTGGGTTGTTTTATTTACTGTTACATTCAACTGGCGCAGCCTACTGGTAGAGCCAACGTCGAAGTGCAAAAACAATATGCAAGCCGCCAGGCGATTGTACGCGCAGTGACGGTGGTAACCGGTATAAGTAACGGTGCAAAATTTAGTCGCACAAACTGCTAACCGTTTACCTATTACACCCGTATCCAGCTCAGTGACAATCAATAACTTGCCGCATTGCTAGCGCCAAACGTGGGCTGCAGCGGACGCAAATCGTTGCTCTCGTCCTCTTGTTTTATTGCCAGCTCGACTCGGCAGCGACTAACCATAACAAACGGAGCAATCCACGTACACGACGTGTGCCTGTACTATCAACGGAAAGACAGTGCCGCGTACGTGCTGTAGCAATACGTTGCGAATGCACATAGCACGATACAGGTGCAGTCGTAAACATAGCATCCCTGCCATCGGCCATACCATGCTGAATACGCCGGTTCTCGTCCGATCCCCGAAGCTAAGCAGCATTGGGCTCGGTCAGTACTTGGGAGGAAGACCACCTGGGAACACCGAGTGCTGATGGCACCCTTGTTTTTGCATTTTTTTATTGCGTGCTTCTGTGACTTACTTTTTTTTTTTTTTTACACTCACGTGTGGGTTGTTTTATTTACTGTTACATTCAACTGCCGCAGCCTACTGGTAGAGCCAACGTCGAAGTGCAAAAACAAAATGCAAGCCGCTAGGCGATTGTACGCGCAGTGACGGTGGTAACCGGTATAAGTAATGGTGCAAAATTTAGTCGCACAAACTGCTAACCGTTTACCTATTACACCCGTATCCAGCTCAGTGACAATCAATAACTTGGCGCATTGCTAGCGCCAAACGTGGGCTGCAGCGGACGCAAATCGTTGCTCTCGTCCTCGTGTTTTATTGCCAGCTCGACTCGGCAGCAACTAACCATAACAAACGGAGCAATCCACGTACACGACGTGTGCCTGTACTATCAACGGAAAGACAGTGCCGCGTACGTGCTGTAGCAATACGTTGCGAATGCACATAGCACGATACAGGTGCAGTCGTAAACATAGCATCCCTGCCATCGGCCATACCATGCTGAATACGCCGGTTCTCGTCCGATCCCCGAAGCTAAGCAGCATTGGTCTCGGTCAGTACTTGGGAGGGAGACCACCTGGGAACACCGAGTGCTGATGGCACCCTTCTTTTTGCATTTTTTTATTGCGTGCTTCTGTGACTTATTTTTTTTTTACACTCACGTGTGGGTTGTTTTATTTACTGTTACATTCAACTGGCGCAGCCTACTGGTAGAGCCAACGTCGAAGTGCAAAAACAATATGCAAGCCGCTAGGCGATTGTACGCGCAGTGACGGTGGTAACCGGTATAAGTAATGGTGCAAAATTTAGTCGCACAAACTGCTAACCGTTTACCTATTACACCCGTATCCAGCTCAGTGACAATCAATAACTTGGCGCATTGCTAGCGCCAAACGTGGGCTGCAGCGGACGCAAATCGTTGCTCTCGTCCTCGTGTTTTATTGCCAGCTCGACTCGGCAGCAACTAACCATAACAAACGGAGCAATCCACGTACACGACGTGTGCCTGTACTATCAACGGAAAGACAGTGCCGCGTACGTGCTGTAGCAATACGTTGCGAATGCACATAGCACGATACAGGTGCAGTCGTAAACATAGCATCCCTGCCATCGGCCATACCATGCTGAATACGCCGGTTCTCGTCCGATCCCCGAAGCTAAGCAGCATTGGGCTCGGTCAGTACTTGGGAGGGAGACCACCTGGGAACACCGAGTGCTGATGGCACCCTTCTTTTTGCATTTTTTTATTGCGTGCTTCTGTGACTTATTTTTTTTTTTTACACTCACGTGTGGGTTGTTTTATTTACTGTTACATTCAACTGGCGCAGCCTACTGGTAGAGCCAACGTCGAAGTGCAAAAACAATATGCAAGCCGCTAGGCGATTGTACGCGCAGTGACGGTGGTAACCGGTATAAGTAATGGTGCAAAATTTAGTCGCACAAACTGCTAACCGTTTACCTATTACACCCGTATCCAGCTCAGTGACAATCAATAACTTGGCGCATTGCTAGCGCCAAACGTGGGCTGCAGCGGACGCAAATCGTTGCTCTCGTCCTCGTGTTTTATTGCCAGCTCGACTCGGCAGCAACTAACCATAACAAACGGAGCAATCCACGTACACGACGTGTGCCTGTACTATCAACGGAAAGACAGTGCCGCGTACGTGCTGTAGCAATACGTTGCGAATGCACATAGCACGATACAGGTGCAGTCGTAAACATAGCATCCCTGCCATCGGCCATACCATGCTGAATACGCCGGTTCTCGTCCGATCCCCGAAGCTAAGCAGCATTGGGCTCGGTCAGTACTTGGGAGGGAGACCACCTGGGAACACCGAGTGCTGATGGCACCCTTCTTTTTGCATTTTTTTATTGCGTGCTTCTGTGACTTATTTTTGTTTTTTTTTACACTCACGTGTGGGTTGTTTTATTTACTGTTACATTCAACTGGCGCAGCCTACTGGTAGAGCCAACGTCGAAGTGCAAAAACAATATGCAAGCCGCCAGGCGATTGTACGCGCAGTGACGGTGGTAACCGGTATAAGTAATGGTGCAAAATTTAGTCGCACAAACTGCTAACCGTTTACCTATTACATCCGTATCCAGCTCAGTGACAATCAATAACTTGCCGCATTGCTAGCGCCAAACGTGGGCTGCAGCGGACGCAAATCGTTGCTCTCGTCCTCTTGTTTTATTGCCAGCTCGACTCGGCAGCGACTAACCATAACAAACGGAGCAATCCACGTACACGACGTGTGCCTGTACTATCAACGGAAAGACAGTGCCGCGTACGTGCTGTAGCAATACGTTGCGAATGCACATAGCACGATACAGGTGCAGTCGTAAACATAGCATCCCTGCCATCGGCCATACCATGCTGAATACGCCGGTTCTCGTCCGATCCCCGAAGCTAAGCAGCATTGGGCTCGGTCAGTACTTGGGAGGGAGACCACCTGGGAACACCGAGTGCTGATGGCACCCTTCTTTTTGCATTTTTTTATTGCGTGCTTCTGTGACTTATTTTTCTTTTTTTTTACACTCACGTGTGGGTTGTTTTATTTACTGTTACATTCAACTGGCGCAGCCTACTGGTAGAGCCAACGTCGAAGTGCAAAAACAATATGCAAGCCGCCAGGCGATTGTACGCGCAGTGACGGTGGTAACCGGTATAAGTAACGGTGCAAAATTTAGTCGCACAAACTGCTAACCGTTTACCTATTACACCCGTATCCAGCTCAGTGACAATCAATAACTTGCCGCATTGCTAGCGCCAAACGTGGGCTGCAGCGGACGCAAATCGTTGCTCTCGTCCTCTTGTTTTATTGCCAGCTCGACTCGGCAGCGACTAACCATAACAAACGGAGCAATCCACGTACACGACGTGTGCCTGTACTATCAACGGAAAGACAGTGCCGCGTACGTGCTGTAGCAATACGTTGCGAATGCACATAGCACGATACAGGTGCAGTCGTAAACATAGCATCCCTGCCATCGGCCATACCATGCTGAATACGCCGGTTCTCGTCCGATCCCCGAAGCTAAGCAGCATTGGGCTCGGTCACTACTTGGGAGGGAGACCACCTGGGAACACCGAGTGCTGATGGCACCCTTGTTTTTGCATTTTTTTATTGCGTGCTTCTGTGACTTATTTTTTTTTTTTTACACTCACGTGTGGGTTGTTTTATTTACTGTTACATTCAACTGGCGCAGCCTACTGGTAGAGCCAACGTCGAAGTGCAAAAACAAAATGCAAGCCGCTAGGCGATTGTACGCGCAGTGACGGTGGTAACCGGTATAAGTAATGGTGCAAAATTTAGTCGCACAAACTGCTAACCGTTTACCTATTACACCCGTATCCAGCTCAGTGACAATCAATAACTTGGCGCATTGCTAGCGCCAAACGTGGGCTGCAGCGGACGCAAATCGTTGCTCTCGTCCTCGTGTTTTATTGCCAGCTCGACTCGGCAGCAACTAACCATAACAAACGGAGCAATCCACGTACACGACGTGTGCCTGTACTATCAACGGAAAGACAGTGCCGCGTACGTGCTGTAGCAATACGTTGCGAATGCACATAGCACGATACAGGTGCAGTCGTAAACATAGCATCCCTGCCATCGGCCATACCATGCTGAATACGCCGGTTCTCGTCCGATCCCCGAAGCTAAGCAGCATTGGGCTCGGTCAGTACTTGGGAGGGAGACCACCTGGGAACACCGAGTGCTGATGGCACCCTTCTTTTTGCATTTTTTTATTGCGTGCTTCTGTGACTTATTTTTTTTTTTTTTACACTCACGTGTGGGTTGTTTTATTTACTGTTACATTCAACTGGCGCAGCCTACTGGTAGAGCCAACGTCGAAGTGCAAAAACAATATGCAAGCCGCCAGGCGATTGTACGCGCAGTGACGGTGGTAACCGGTATAACTAATGGTGCAAAATTTAGTCGCACAAACTGCTAACCGTTTACCTATTACACCCGTATCCAGCTCAGTGACAATCAATAACTTGGCGCATTGCTAGCGCCAAACGTGGGCTGCAGCGGACGCAAATCGTTGCTCTCGTCCTCTTGTTTTATTGCCAGCTCGACTCGGCAGCGACTAACCATAACAAACGGAGCAATCCACGTACACGACGTGTGCCTGTACTATCAACGGAAAGACAGTGCCGCGTACGTGCTGTAGCAATACGTTGCGAATGCACATAGCACGATACAGGTGCAGTCGTAAACATAGCATCCCTGCCATCGGCCATACCATGCTGAATACGCCGGTTCTCGTCCGATCCCCGAAGCTAAGCAGCATTGGGCTCGGTCAGTACTTGGGAGGGAGACCACCTGGGAACACCGAGTGCTGATGGCACCCTTCTTTTTGCATTTTTTTATTGCGTGCTTCTGTGACTTATTTTTGTTTTTTTTTACACTCACGTGTGGGTTGTTTTATTTACTGTTACATTCAACTGGCGCAGCCTACTGGTAGAGCCAACGTCGAAGTGCAAAAACAATATGCAAGCCGCCAGGCGATTGTACGCGCAGTGACGGTGGTAACCGGTATAAGTAACGGTGCAAAATTTAGTCGCACAAACTGCTAACCGTTTACCTATTACACCCGTATCCAGCTCAGTGACAATCAATAACTTGCCGCATTGCTAGCGCCAAACGTGGGCTGCAGCGGACGCAAATCGTTGCTCTCGTCCTCTTGTTTTATTGCCAGCTCGACTCGGCAGCGACTAACCATAACAAACGGAGCAATCCACGTACACGACGTGTGCCTGTACTATCAACGGAAAGACAGTGCCGCGTACGTGCTGTAGCAATACGTTGCGAATGCACATAGCACGATACAGGTGCAGTCGTAAACATAGCATCCCTGCCATCGGCCATACCATGCTGAATACGCCGGTTCTCGTCCGATCCCCGAAGCTAAGCAGCATTGGGCTCGGTCAGTACTTGGGAGGGAGACCACCTGGGAACACCGAGTGCTGATGGCACCCTTCTTTTTGCATTTTTTTATTGCGTGCTTCTGTGACTTATTTTTGTTTTTTTTTACACTCACGTGTGGGTTGTTTTATTTACTGTTACATTCAACTGGCGCAGCCTACTGGTAGAGCCAACGTCGAAGTGCAAAAACAATATGCAAGCCGCCAGGCGATTGTACGCGCAGTGACGGTGGTAACCGGTATAAGTAACGGTGCAAAATTTAGTCGCACAAACTGCTAACCGTTTACCTATTACACCCGTATCCAGCTCAGTGACAATCAATAACTTGCCGCATTGCTAGCGCCAAACGTGGGCTGCAGCGGACGCAAATCGTTGCTCTCGTCCTCGTGTTTTATTGCCAGCTCGGCTCGGCAGCAACTAACCATAACAAACGGAGCAATCCACGTACACGACGTGTGCCTGTACTATCAACGGAAAGACAGTGCCGCGTACGTGCTGTAGCAATACGTTGCGAATGCACATAGCACGATACAGGTGCAGTCGTAAACATAGCATCCCTGCCATCGGCCATACCATGCTGAATACGCCGGTTCTCGTCCGATCCCCGAAGCTAAGCAGCATTGGGCTCGGTCAGTACTTGGGAGGGAGACCACCTGGGAACACCGAGTGCTGATGGCACCCTTCTTTTTGCATTTTTTTATTGCGTGCTTCTGTGACTTATTTTTTTTTTTTTTACACTCACGTGTGGGTTGTTTTATTTACTGTTACATTCAACTGGCGCAGCCTACTGGTAGAGCCAACGTCGAAGTGCAAAAACAAAATGCAAGCCGCTAGGCGATTGTACGCGCAGTGACGGTGGTAACCGGTATAAGTAATGGTGCAAAATTTAGTCGCACAAACTGCTAACCGTTTACCTATTACACCCGTATCCAGCTCAGTGACAATCAATAACTTGGCGCATTGCTAGCGCCAAACGTGGGCTGCAGCGGACGCAAATCGTTGCTCTCGTCCTCGTGTTTTATTGCCAGGTCGACTCGGCAGCAACTAACCATAACAAACGGAGCAATCCACGTACACGACGTGTGCCTGTACTATCAACGGAAAGACAGTGCCGCGTACGTGCTGTAGCAATACGTTGCGAATGCACATAGCACGATACAGGTGCAGTCGTAAACATAGCATCCCTGCCATCGGCCATACCATGCTGAATACGCCGGTTCTCGTCCGATCCCCGAAGCTAAGCAGCATTGGGCTCGGTCAGTACTTGGGAGGGAGACCACCTGGGAACACCGAGTGCTGATGGCACCCTTCTTTTTGCATTTTTTTATTGCGTGCTTCTGTGACTTATTTTTTTTTTTTTACACTCACGTGTGGGTTGTTTTATTTACTGTTACATTCAACTGGCGCAGCCTACTGGTAGAGCCAACGTCGAAGTGCAAAAACAATATGCAAGCCGCTAGGCGATTGTACGCGCAGTGACGGTGGTAACCGGTATAAGTAATGGTGCAAAATTTAGTCGCACAAACTGCTAACCGTTTACCTATTACACCCGTATCCAGCTCAGTGACAATCAATAACTTGCCGCATTGCTAGCGCCAAACGTGGGCTGCAGCGGACGCAAATCGTTGCTCTCGTCCTCTTGTTTTATTGCCAGCTCGACTCGGCAGCGACTAACCATAACAAACGGAGCAATCCACGTACACGACGTGTGCCTGTACTATCAACGGAAAGACAGTGCCGCGTACGTGCTGTAGCAATACGTTGCGAATGCACATAGCACGATACAGGTGCAGTCGTAAACATAGCATCCCTGCCATCGGCCATACCATGCTAATAAATTGGGGCAAATCCCTAGGCCTGTGGCACGGGAAATGGGAGTCTGCACCGGACAACTTCGCGAACCTCAACTGGGTAAAAACGCCGACGAGGTATCTGGGCGTTCCTCTCAATAGCTACAATAGTAGCGATGAATATTGGAGGAGCCAAGCCAATGAAATGAAAGAAAAGGTGGACAGATGGAAGGATGTGAAGCTGTCAATTTTTTCAAGGGCGACAGTCTGTAATATGTTTTTTGTCACGAAGTTATATTATGTCATGCAAGCGTTGTATTGCTCGAGAGCAAATGTGCAAAGGCTGCACAGAGTGTTTGCTGTTTTCATCTGGGGGTCAACATGGGAAAGGTGCAGCCGAACCAATTTGTTTAGAAGAGTGAAAGACGGCGGTGTGGGTTTGGTTCATCTTTTTGTTAGACAACTAGTCAACCGATTCTTGTTTTTTCGCGATGTGCGCCATCCTTTTCTGCGCACAGTATGTCAGCTCAGGTTGAGCGGTGCTTTGCCGGCACATGTCGTTAGTACGGCATGCGTTACCGGATCACTTCGTGGCTTCTTTAAGGAAGTGGCCGACAGCGTAAGATTTCTTTCTGTTCGATTTTCAATGGATTACCTTTGCGATGTTAAAAGGAAAAGATTGTATAAAGATGTGTGCGACATTGTTTTCCCAGTGCCGTTATACAGAGCCATTTACAGTGGAGGGCCAGGACTTGATGTACTTAAACGCGTAAAACCCATGGAGGTGCCACCAGGGGTAAAAACGTTTTTTTTTAAGCTTCACACCGGTACGCTCTCAGTGAAGACTTTCATGGAAGAGCGAGGTTGTATCGTACCATGGGGAACGCATTGCTTGATCTGCAAAAAGCAGGAAACCATAGATCACGTTTTCTTGGAATGTTGGGAGGGCTTCTTTTTCTGGGACGTCTTAAAGCGAACCCTGAAAAAAGAGTTACCGGTGGACCCCCAAGGGATAAGGTATCTGACAATTAAGGATGATGACGGGGTTCCATATGATTTCATTATGTTAAACGCTCTCCACAGTATATGGCGGGCTCGGATGGCAGGGTACTATTGTGATCCTGACGCTAGGCCCGCTCGCGTTTATTTCAGAGAATGTATGGCGCGATTCATAGAAATACAGAAAATGCAACAATGTGTTCCGGAATGGCTGTGGAGGCTAGAACCTCTGACAGCCATGAAGGAATTTTAAGTTGACAACGCCTGTCCAATAGGGACAGACGGCTTTGTTGTATGGTGTGACTCTTTTCTTTCCTTTTTGTTTGTATTGCAATTGTGATACTGTAATGTGTGGAAACTGCACGTTCTGCGAAAAAACCGGTAATAAATAAATAAAAAAAAGAAAAAAAAAAGCGGCCATACCATGCTGAATACGCCGGTTCTCGTCCGATCCCCGAAGCTAAGCAGCATTGGGCTCGGTCAGTACTTGGGAGGGAGACCACCTGGGAACACCGAGTGCTGATGGCACCCTTCTTTTTGCATTTTTTTATTGCGTGCTTCTGTGACATTTTTTTTTTTTTTTTTACACTCACGTGTGGGTTTACTGTTACATTCAACTGGCGCAGCCTACTGGTAGAGCCAACGTCGAAGTGCAAAAACAATATGCAAGCCGCCAGGCGATTGTACGCGCAGTGACGGTGGTAACCGGTATAAGTAATGGTGCAAAATTTAGTCGCACAAACTGCTAACCGTTTACCTATTACACCCGTATCCAGCTCAGTGACAATCAATAACTTGCCGCATTGCTAGCGCCAAACGTGGGCTGCAGCGGACGCAAATCGTTGCTCTCGTCCTCTTGTTTTATTGCCAGCTCGACTCGGCAGCGACTAACCATAACAAACGGAGCAATCCACGTACACGACGTGTGCCTGTACTATCAACGGAAAGACAGTGCCGCGTACGTGCTGTAGGAATACGTTGCGAATGCACATAGCACGATACAGGTGCATTCGTAAACATAGCATCCCTGCCATCGGCCATACCATGCTGAATACGCCGGTTCTCGTCCGATCCCCGAAGCTAAGCAGCATTGGGCTCGGTCAGTACTTGGGAGGGAGACCACCTGGGAACACCGAGTGCTGATGGCACCCTTCTTTTTGCATTTTTTTATTGCGTGCTTCTGTGACTTATTTTTTTTTTTTACACTCACGTGTGGGTTTACTGTTACATTCAACTGGCGCAGCCTACTGGTAGAGCCAACGTCGAAGTGCAAAAACAATATGCAAGCCGCCAGGCGATTGTACGCGCAGTGACGGTGGTAACCGGTATAAGTAATGGTGCAAAATTTAGTCGCACAAACTGCTAACCGTTTACCTATTACACCCGTATCCAGCTCAGTGACAATCAATAACTTGCCGCATTGCTAGCGCCAAACGTGGGCTGCAGCGGACGCAAATCGTTGCTCTCGTCCTCTTGTTTTATTGCCAGCTCGACTCGGCAGCGACTAACCATAACAAACGGAGCAATCCACGTACACGACGTGTGCCTGTACTATCAACGGAAAGACAGTGCCGCGTACGTGCTGTAGCAATACGTTGCGAATGCACATAGCACGATACAGGTGCAGTCGTAAACATAGCATCCCTGCCATCGGCCATACCATGCTGAATACGCCGGTTCTCGTCCGATCCCCGAAGCTAAGCAGCATTGGGCTCGGTCAGTACTTGGGAGGGAGACCACCTGGGAACACCGAGTGCTGATGGCACCCTTCCATTTGCATTTTTTTATTGCGTGCTTCTGTGACTTATTTTTTTTTTTTACACTCACGTGTGGGTTGTTTTATTTACTGTTACATTCAACTGGCGCAGCCTACTGGTAGAGCCAACGTCGAAGTGCAAAAACAATATGCAAGCCGCCAGGCGATTGTACGCGCAGTGACGGTGGTAACCGGTATAAGTAATGGTGCAAAATTTAGTCGCACAAACTGCTAACCGTTTACCTATTACACCCGTATCCAGCTCAGTGACAATCAATAACTTGCCGCATTGCTAGCGCCAAACGTGGGCTGCAGCGGACGCAAATCGTTGCTCTCGTCCTCTTGTTTTATTGCCAGCTCGACTCGGCAGCGACTCACCATAACAAACGGAGCAATCCACGTACACGACGTGTGCCTGTACTATCAACGGAAAGACAGTGCCGCGTACGTGCTGTAGCAATACGTTGCGAATGCACATAGCACGATACAGGTGCAGTCGTAAACATCCCTGCCATCGGCCATACCATGCTGAATACGCCGGTTCTCGTCCGATCCCCGAAGCTAAGCAGCATTGGGCTCGGTCAGTACTTGGGAGGGAGACCACCTGGGAACACCGAGTGCTGATGGCACCCTTCTTTTTGCATTTTTTTATTGCGTGCTTCTGTGACTTATTTTTTTTTTTTACACTCACGTGTGGGTTGTTTTATTTACGGTTACATTCAACTGGCGCAGCCTACTGGTAGAGCCAACGTCGAAGTGCAAAAACAATATGCAAGCCGCCAGGCGATTGTACGCGCAGTGACGGTGGTAACCGGTATAAGTAATGGTGCAAAATTTAGTCGCACAAACTGCTAACCGTTTACCTATTACACCCGTATCCAGCTCAGTGACAATCAATAACTTGCCGCATTGCTAGCGCCAAACGAGGGCTGCAGCGGACGCAAATCGTTGCTCTCGTCCTCTTGTTTTATTGCCAGCTCGACTCGGCAGCGACTAACCATAACAAACGGAGCAATCCACGTACACGACGTGTGCCTGTACTATCAACGGAAAGACAGTGCCGCGTACGTGCTGTAGCAATACGTTGCGAATGCACATAGCACGATACAGGTGCAGTCGTAAACATAGCATCCCTCCCATCGGCCATACCATGCTGAATACGCCGGTTCTCGTCCGATCCCCGAAGCTAAGCAGCATTGGGCTCGGTCAGTACTTGGGAGGGAGACCACCTGGGAACACCGAGTGCTGATGGCACCCTTCTTTTTGCATTTTTTTATTGCGTGCTTCTGTGACTTATTTTTTTTTTTTACACTCACGTGTGGGTTGTTTTATTTACTGTTACATTCAACTGGCGCAGCCTACTGGTAGAGCCAACGTCGAAGTGCAAAAACAATATGCAAGCCGCTAGGCGATTGTACGCGCAGTGACGGTGGTAACCGGTATAAGTAATGGTGCAAAATTTAGTCGCACAAACTGCTAACCGTTTACCTATTACACCCGTATCCAGCTCAGTGACAATCAATAACTTGCCGCATTGCTAGCGCCAAACGTGGGCTGCAGCGGACGCAAATCGTTGCTCTCGTCCTCTTGTTTTATTGCCAGCTCGACTCGGCAGCGACTAACCATAACAAACGGAGCAATCCACGTACACGACGTGTGCCTGTACTATCAACGGAAAGACAGTGCCGCGTACGTGCTGTAGCAATACGTTGCGAATGCACATAGCACGATACAGGTGCAGTCGTAAACATAGCATCCCTGCCATCGGCCATACCATGCTAATAAATTGGGGCAAATCCCTAGGCCTGTGGCACGGGAAATGGGAGTCTGCACCGGACAACTTCGCGAACCTCAACTGGGTAAAAACGCCGACGAGGTATCTGGGCGTTCCTCTCAATAGCTACAATAGTAGCGATGAATATTGGAGGAGCCAAGCCAATGAAATGAAAGAAAAGGTGGACAGATGGAAGGATGTGAAGCTGTCAATTTTTTCAAGGGCGACAGTCTGTAATATGTTTTTTGTCACGAAGTTATATTATGTCATGCAAGCGTTGTATTGCTCGAGAGCAAATGTGCAAAGGCTGCACAGAGTGTTTGCTGTTTTCATCTGGGGGTCAACATGGGAAAGGTGCAGCCGAACCAATTTGTTTAGAAGAGTGAAAGACGGCGGTGTGGGTTTGGTTCATCTTTTTGTTAGACAACTAGTCAACCGATTCTTGTTTTTTCGCGATGTGCGCCATCCTTTTCTGCGCACAGTATGTCAGCTCAGGTTGAGCGGTGCTTTGCCGGCACATGTCGTTAGTACGGCATGCGTTACCGGATCACTTCGTGGCTTCTTTAAGGAAGTGGCCGACAGCGTAAGATTTCTTTCTGTTCGATTTTCAATGGATTACCTTTGCGATGTTAAAAGGAAAAGATTGTATAAAGATGTGTGCGACATTGTTTTCCCAGTGCCGTTATACAGAGCCATTTACAGTGGAGGGCCAGGACTTGATGTACTTAAACGCGTAAAACCCATGGAGGTGCCACCAGGGGTAAAAACGTTTTTTTTTAAGCTTCACACCGGTACGCTCTCAGTGAAGACTTTCATGGAAGAGCGAGGTTGTATCGTACCATGGGGAACGCATTGCTTGATCTGCAAAAAGCAGGAAACCATAGATCACGTTTTCTTGGAATGTTGGGAGGGCTTCTTTTTCTGGGACGTCTTAAAGCGAACCCTGAAAAAAGAGTTACCGGTGGACCCCCAAGGGATAAGGTATCTGACAATTAAGGATGATGACGGGGTTCCATATGATTTCATTATGTTAAACGCTCTCCACAGTATATGGCGGGCTCGGATGGCAGGGTACTATTGTGATCCTGACGCTAGGCCCGCTCGCGTTTATTTCAGAGAATGTATGGCGCGATTCATAGAAATACAGAAAATGCAACAATGTGTTCCGGAATGGCTGTGGAGGCTAGAACCTCTGACAGCCATGAAGGAATTTTAAGTTGACAACGCCTGTCCAATAGGGACAGACGGCTTTGTTGTATGGTGTGACTCTTTTCTTTCCTTTTTGTTTGTATTGCAATTGTGATACTGTAATGTGTGGAAACTGCACGTTCTGCGAAAAAACCGGTAATAAATAAATAAAAAAAAAAAAAAAAAGCGGCCATACCATGCTGAATACGCCGGTTCTCGTCCGATCCCCGAAGCTAAGCAGCATTGGGCTCGGTCAGTACTTGGGAGGGAGACCACCTGGGAACACCGAGTGCTGATGGCACCCTTCTTTTTGCATTTTTTTATTGCGTGCTTCTGTGACATTTTTTTTTTTTTTTACACTCACGTGTGGGTTTACTGTTACATTCAACTGGCGCAGCCTACTGGTAGAGCCAACGTCGAAGTGCAAAAACAATATGCAAGCCGCCAGGCGATTGTACGCGCAGTGACGGTGGTAACCGGTATAAGTAATGGTGCAAAATTTAGTCGCACAAACTGCTAACCGTTTACCTATTACACCCGTATCCAGCTCAGTGACAATCAATAACTTGCCGCATTGCTAGCGCCAAACGTGGGCTGCAGCGGACGCAAATCGTTGCTCTCGTCCTCTTGTTTTATTGCCAGCTCGACTCGGCAGCGACTAACCATAACAAACGGAGCAATCCACGTACACGACGTGTGCCTGTACTATCAACGGAAAGACAGTGCCGCGTACGTGCTGTAGCAATACGTTGCGAATGCACATAGCACGATACAGGTGCAGTCGTAAACATAGCATCCCTGCCATCGGCCATACCATGCTGAATACGCCGGTTCTCGTCCGATCCCCGAAGCTAAGCAGCATTGGTCTCGGTCAGTACTTGGGAGGGAGACCACCTGGGAACACCGAGTGCTGATGGCACCCTTCTTTTTGCATTTTTTTATTGCGTGCTTCTGTGACTTATTTTTTTTTTTACACTCACGTGTGGGTTGTTTTATTTACTGTTACATTCAACTGGCGCAGCCTACTGGTAGAGCCAACGTCGAAGTGCAAAAACAATATGCAAGCCGCTAGGCGATTGTACGCGCAGTGACGGTGGTAACCGGTATAAGTAATGGTGCAAAATTTAGTCGCACAAACTGCTAACCGTTTACCTATTACACCCGTATCCAGCTCAGTGACAATCAATAACTTGGCGCATTGCTAGCGCCAAACGTGTGCTGCAGCGGACGCAAATCGTTGCTCTCGTCCTCGTGTTTTATTGCCAGCTCGACTCGGCAGCAACTAACCATAACAAACGGAGCAATCCACGTACACGACGTGTGCCTGTACTATCAACGGAAAGACAGTGCCGCGTACGTGCTGTAGCAATACGTTGCGAATGCACATAGCACGATACAGGTGCAGTCGTAAACATAGCATCCCTGCCATCGGCCATACCATGCTGAATACGCCGGTTCTCGTCCGATCCCCGAAGCTAAGCAGCATTGGGCTCGGTCAGTACTTGGGAGGGAGACCACCTGGGAACACCGAGTGCTGATGGCACCCTTCTTTTTGCATTTTTTTATTGCGTGCTTCTGTGACATTTTTTTTTTTTACACTCACGTGTGGGTTGTTTTATTTACTGTTACATTCAACTGGCGCAGCCTACTGGTAGAGCCAACGTCGAAGTGCAAAAACAATATGCAAGCCGCTAGGCGATTGTACGCGCAGTGACGGTGGTAACCGGTATAAGTAATGGTGCAAAATTTAGTCGCACAAACTGCTAACCGTTTACCTATTACACCCGTATCCAGCTCAGTGACAATCAATAACTTGGCGCATTGCTAGCGCCAAACGTGGGCTGCAGCGGACGCAAATCGTTGCTCTCGTCCTCGTGTTTTATTGCCAGCTCGACTCGGCAGCAACTAACCATAACAAACGGAGCAATCCACGTACACGACGTGTGCCTGTACTATCAACGGAAAGACAGTGCCGCGTACGTGCTGTAGCAATACGTTGCGAATGCACATAGCACGATACAGGTGCAGTCGTAAACATAGCATCCCTGCCATCGGCCATACCATGCTGAATACGCCGGTTCTCGTCCGATCCCCGAAGCTAAGCAGCATTGGGCTCGGTCAGTACTTGGGAGGGAGACCACCTGGGAACACCGAGTGCTGATGGCACCCTTCTTTTTGCATTTTTTTATTGCGTGCTTCTGTGACTTATTTTTGTTTTTTTTTACACTCACGTGTGGGTTGTTTTATTTACTGTTACATTCAACTGGCGCAGCCTACTGGTAGAGCCAACGTCGAAGTGCAAAAACAATATGCAAGCCGCCAGGCGATTGTACGCGCAGTGACGGTGGTAACCGGTATAAGTAATGGTGCAAAATTTAGTCGCACAAACTGCTAACCGTTTACCTATTACATCCGTATCCAGCTCAGTGACAATCAATAACTTGCCGCATTGCTAGCGCCAAACGTGGGCTGCAGCGGACGCAAATCGTTGCTCTCGTCCTCTTGTTTTATTGCCAGCTCGACTCGGCAGCGACTAACCATAACAAACGGAGCAATCCACGTACACGACGTGTGCCTGTACTATCAACGGAAAGACAGTGCCGCGTACGTGCTGTAGCAATACGTTGCGAATGCACATAGCACGATACAGGTGCAGTCGTAAACATAGCATCCCTGCCATCGGCCATACCATGCTGAATACGCCGGTTCTCGTCCGATCCCCGAAGCTAAGCAGCATTGGGCTCGGTCAGTACTTGGGAGGGAGACCACCTGGGAACACCGAGTGCTGATGGCACCCTTCTTTTTGCATTTTTTTATTGCGTGCTTCTGTGACTTATTTTTGTTTTTTTTTACACTCACGTGTGGGTTGTTTTATTTACTGTTACATTCAACTGGCGCAGCCTACTGGTAGAGCCAACGTCGAAGTGCAAAAACAATATGCAAGCCGCCAGGCGATTGTACGCGCAGTGACGGTGGTAACCGGTATAAGTAACGGTGCAAAATTTAGTCGCACAAACTGCTAACCGTTTACCTATTACACCCGTATCCAGCTCAGTGACAATCAATAACTTGCCGCATTGCTAGCGCCAAACGTGGGCTGCAGCGGACGCAAATCGTTGCTCTCGTCCTCTTGTTTTATTGCCAGCTCGACTCGGCAGCGACTAACCATAACAAACGGAGCAATCCACGTACACGACGTGTGCCTGTACTATCAACGGAAAGACAGTGCCGCGTACGTGCTGTAGCAATACGTTGCGAATGCACATAGCACGATACAGGTGCAGTCGTAAACATAGCATCCCTGCCATCGGCCATACCATGCTGAATACGCCGGTTCTCGTCCGATCCCCGAAGCTAAGCAGCATTGGGCTCGGTCACTACTTGGGAGGGAGACCACCTGGGAACACCGAGTGCTGATGGCACCCTTGTTTTTGCATTTTTTTATTGCGTGCTTCTGTGACTTATTTTTTTTTTTTTACACTCACGTGTGGGTTGTTTTATTTACTGTTACATTCAACTGGCGCAGCCTACTGGTAGAGCCAACGTCGAAGTGCAAAAACAAAATGCAAGCCGCTAGGCGATTGTACGCGCAGTGACGGTGGTAACCGGTATAAGTAATGGTGCAAAATTTAGTCGCACAAACTGCTAACCGTTTACCTATTACACCCGTATCCAGCTCAGTGACAATCAATAACTTGGCGCATTGCTAGCGCCAAACGTGGGCTGCAGCGGACGCAAATCGTTGCTCTCGTCCTCGTGTTTTATTGCCAGCTCGACTCGGCAGCAACTAACCATAACAAACGGAGCAATCCACGTACACGACGTGTGCCTGTACTATCAACGGAAAGACAGTGCCGCGTACGTGCTGTAGCAATACGTTGCGAATGCACATAGCACGATACAGGTGCAGTCGTAAACATAGCATCCCTGCCATCGGCCATACCATGCTGAATACGCCGGTTCTCGTCCGATCCCCGAAGCTAAGCAGCATTGGGCTCCGTCAGTACTTGGGAGGGAGACCACCTGGGAACACCGAGTGCTGATGGCACCCTTCTCTTTGCATTTTTTTATTGCGTGCTTCTGTGACTTATTTTTTTTTTTTTTACACTCACGTGTGGGTTGTTTTATTTACTGTTACATTAAACTGGCGCAGCCTACTGGTAGAGCCAACGTCGAAGTGCAAAAACAATATGCAAGCCGCCAGGCGATTGTACGCGCAGTGACGGTGGTAACCGGTATAACTAATGGTGCAAAATTTAGTCGCACAAACTGCTAACCGTTTACCTATTACACCCGTATCCAGCTCAGTGACAATCAATAACTTGGCGCATTGCTAGCGCCAAACGTGGGCTGCAGCGGACGCAAATCGTTGCTCTCGTCCTCTTGTTTTATTGCCAGCTCGACTCGGCAGCGACTAACCATAACAAACGGAGCAATCCACGTACACGACGTGTGCCTGTACTATCAACGGAAAGACAGTGCCGCGTACGTGCTGTAGCAATACGTTGCGAATGCACATAGCACGATACAGGTGCAGTCGTAAACATAGCATCCCTGCCATCGGCCATACCATGCTGAATACGCCGGTTCTCGTCCGATCCCCGAAGCTAAGCAGCATTGGGCTCGGTCAGTACTTGGGAGGGAGACCACCTGGGAACACCGAGTGCTGATGGCACCCTTCTTTTTGCATTTTTTTATTGCGTGCTTCTGTGACTTATTTTTGTTTTTTTTTACACTCACGTGTGGGTTGTTTTATTTACTGTTACATTCAACTGGCGCAGCCTACTGGTAGAGCCAACGTCGAAGTGCAAAAACAATATGCAAGCCGCCAGGCGATTGTACGCGCAGTGACGGTGGTAACCGGTATAAGTAACGGTGCAAAATTTAGTCGCACAAACTGCTAACCGTTTACCTATTACACCCGTATCCAGCTCAGTGACAATCAATAACTTGCCGCATTGCTAGCGCCAAACGTGGGCTGCAGCGGACGCAAATCGTTGCTCTCGTCCTCTTGTTTTATTGCCAGCTCGACTCGGCAGCGACTAACCATAACAAACGGAGCAATCCACGTACACGACGTGTGCCTGTACTATCAACGGAAAGACAGTGCCGCGTACGTGCTGTAGCAATACGTTGCGAATGCACATAGCACGATACAGGTGCAGTCGTAAACATAGCATCCCTGCCATCGGCCATACCATGCTGAATACGCCGGTTCTCGTCCGATCCCCGAAGCTAAGCAGCATTGGGCTCGGTCAGTACTTGGGAGGGAGACCACCTGGGAACACCGAGTGCTGATGGCACCCTTCTTTTTGCATTTTTTTATTGCGTGCTTCTGTGACTTATTTTTGTTTTTTTTTACACTCACGTGTGGGTTGTTTTATTTACTGTTACATTCAACTGGCGCAGCCTACTGGTAGAGCCAACGTCGAAGTGCAAAAACAATATGCAAGCCGCCAGGCGATTGTACGCGCAGTGACGGTGGTAACCGGTATAAGTAACGGTGCAAAATTTAGTCGCACAAACTGCTAACCGTTTACCTATTACACCCGTATCCAGCTCAGTGACAATCAATAACTTGCCGCATTGCTAGCGCCAAACGTGGGCTGCAGCGGACGCAAATCGTTGCTCTCGTCCTCTTGTTTTATTGCCAGCTCGACTCGGCAGCGACTAACCATAACAAACGGAGCAATCCACGTACACGACGTGTGCCTGTACTATCAACGGAAAGACAGTGCCGCGTACGTGCTGTAGCAATACGTTGCGAATGCACATAGCACGATACAGGTGCAGTCGTAAACATAGCATCCCTGCCATCGGCCATACCATGCTGAATACGCCGGTTCTCGTCCGATCCCCGAAGCTAAGCAGCATTGGGCTCGGTCAGTACTTGGGAGGGAGACCACCTGGGAACACCGAGTGCTGATGGCACCCTTCTTTTTGCATTTTTTTATTGCGTGCTTCTGTGACTTATTTTTGTTTTTTTTTACACTCACGTGTGGGTTGTTTTATTTACTGTTACATTCAACTGGCGCAGCCTACTGGTAGAGCCAACGTCGAAGTGCAAAAACAATATGCAAGCCGCCAGGCGATTGTACGCGCAGTGACGGTGGTAACCGGTATAAGTAACGGTGCAAAATTTAGTCGCACAAACTGCTAACCGTTTACCTATTACACCCGTATCCAGCTCAGTGACAATCAATAACTTGCCGCATTGCTAGCGCCAAACGTGGGCTGCAGCGGACGCAAATCGTTGCTCTCGTCCTCGTGTTTTATTGCCAGCTCGACTCGGCAGCAACTAACCATAACAAACGGAGCAATCCACGTACACGACGTGTGCCTGTACTATCAACGGAAAGACAGTGCCGCGTACGTGCTGTAGCAATACGTTGCGAATGCACATAGCACGATACAGGTGCAGTCGTAAACATAGCATCCCTGCCATCGGCCATACCATGCTGAATACGCCGGTTCTCGTCCGATCCCCGAAGCTAAGCAGCATTGGGCTCGGTCAGTACTTGGGAGGGAGACCACCTGGGAACACCGAGTGCTGATGGCACCCTTCTTTTTGCATTTTTTTATTGCGTGCTTCTGTGACTTATTTTTTTTTTTTTTTACACTCACGTGTGGGTTGTTTTATTTACTGTTACATTCAACTGGCGCAGCCTACTGGTAGAGCCAACGTCGAAGTGCAAAAACAAAATGCAAGCCGCTAGGCGATTGTACGCGCAGTGACGGTGGTAACCGGTATAAGTAATGGTGCAAAATTTAGTCGCACAAACTGCTAACCGTTTACCTATTACACCCGTATCCAGCTCAGTGACAATCAATAACTTGGCGCATTGCTAGCGCCAAACGTGGGCTGCAGCGGACGCAAATCGTTGCTCTCGTCCTCGTGTTTTATTGCCAGGTCGACTCGGCAGCAACTAACCATAACAAACGGAGCAATCCATGTACACGACGTGTGCCTGTACTATCAACGGAAAGACAGTGCCGCGTACGTGCTGTAGCAATACGTTGCCAATGCACATAGCACGATACAGGTGCAGTCGTAAACATAGCATCCCTGCCATCGGCCATACCATGCTGAATACGCCGGTTCTCGTCAGATCCCCGAAGCTAAGCAGCATTGGGCTCGGTCAGTACTTGGGAGGGAGACCACCTGGGAACACCGAGTGCTGATGGCACCCTTCTTTTTGCATTTTTTTATTGCGTGCTTCTGTGACTTATTTTTTTTTTTTTACACTCACGTGTGGGTTGTTTTATTTACTGTTACATTCAACTGGCGCAGCCTACTGGTAGAGCCAACGTCGAAGTGCAAAAACAATATGCAAGCCGCTAGGCGATTGTACGCGCAGTGACGGTGGTAACCGGTATAAGTAATGGTGCAAAATTTAGTCGCACAAACTGCTAACCGTTTACCTATTACACCCGTATCCAGCTCAGTGACAATCAATAACTTGCCGCATTGCTAGCGCCAAACGTGGGCTGCAGCGGACGCAAATCGTTGCTCTCGTCCTCTTGTTTTATTGCCAGCTCGACTCGGCAGCGACTAACCATAACAAACGGAGCAATCCACGTACACGACGTGTGCCTGTACTATCAACGGAAAGACAGTGCCGCGTACGTGCTGTAGCAATACGTTGCGAATGCACATAGCACGATACAGGTGCAGTCGTAAACATAGCATCCCTGCCATCGGCCATACCATGCTAATAAATTGGGGCAAATCCCTAGGCCTGTGGCACGGGAAATGGGAGTCTGCACCGGACAACTTCGCGAACCTCAACTGGGTAAAAACGCCGACGAGGTATCTGGGCGTTCCTCTCAATAGCTACAATAGTAGCGATGAATATTGGAGGAGCCAAGCCAATGAAATGAAAGAAAAGGTGGACAGATGGAAGGATGTGAAGCTGTCAATTTTTTCAAGGGCGACAGTCTGTAATATGTTTTTTGTCACGAAGTTATATTATGTCATGCAAGCGTTGTATTGCTCGAGAGCAAATGTGCAAAGGCTGCACAGAGTGTTTGCTGTTTTCATCTGGGGGTCAACATGGGAAAGGTGCAGCCGAACCAATTTGTTTAGAAGAGTGAAAGACGGCGGTGTGGGTTTGGTTCATCTTTTTGTTAGACAACTAGTCAACCGATTCTTGTTTTTTCGCGATGTGCGCCATCCTTTTCTGCGCACAGTATGTCAGCTCAGGTTGAGCGGTGCTTTGCCGGCACATGTCGTTAGTACGGCATGCGTTACCGGATCACTTCGTGGCTTCTTTAAGGAAGTGGCCGACAGCGTAAGATTTCTTTCTGTTCGATTTTCAATGGATTACCTTTGCGATGTTAAAAGGAAAAGATTGTATAAAGATGTGTGCGACATTGTTTTCCCAGTGCCGTTATACAGAGCCATTTACAGTGGAGGGCCAGGACTTGATGTACTTAAACGCGTAAAACCCATGGAGGTGCCACCAGGGGTAAAAACGTTTTTTTTTAAGCTTCACACCGGTACGCTCTCAGTGAAGACTTTCATGGAAGAGCGAGGTTGTATCGTACCATGGGGAACGCATTGCTTGATCTGCAAAAAGCAGGAAACCATAGATCACGTTTTCTTGGAATGTTGGGAGGGCTTCTTTTTCTGGGACGTCTTAAAGCGAACCCTGAAAAAAGAGTTACCGGTGGACCCCCAAGGGATAAGGTATCTGACAATTAAGGATGATGACGGGGTTCCATATGATTTCATTATGTTAAACGCTCTCCACAGTATATGGCGGGCTCGGATGGCAGGGTACTATTGTGATCCTGACGCTAGGCCCGCTCGCGTTTATTTCAGAGAATGTATGGCGCGATTCATAGAAATACAGAAAATGCAACAATGTGTTCCGGAATGGCTGTGGAGGCTAGAACCTCTGACAGCCATGAAGGAATTTTAAGTTGACAACGCCTGTCCAATAGGGACAGACGGCTTTGTTGTATGGTGTGACTCTTTTCTTTCCTTTTTGTTTGTATTGCAATTGTGATACTGTAATGTGTGGAAACTGCACGTTCTGCGAAAAAACCGGTAATAAATAAATAAAAAAAAGAAAAAAAAAAGCGGCCATACCATGCTGAATACGCCGGTTCTCGTCCGATCCCCGAAGCTAAGCAGCATTGGGCTCGGTCAGTACTTGGGAGGGAGACCACCTGGGAACACCGAGTGCTGATGGCACCCTTCTTTTTGCATTTTTTTATTGCGTGCTTCTGTGACATTTTTTTTTTTTTTTACACTCACGTGTGGGTTTACTGTTACATTCAACTGGCGCAGCCTACTGGTAGAGCCAACGTCGAAGTGCAAAAACAATATGCAAGCCGCCAGGCGATTGTACGCGCAGTGACGGTGGTAACCGGTATAAGTAATGGTGCAAAATTTAGTCGCACAAACTGCTAACCGTTTACCTATTACACCCGTATCCAGCTCAGTGACAATCAATAACTTGCCGCATTGCTAGCGCCAAACGTGGGCTGCAGCGGACGCAAATCGTTGCTCTCGTCCTCTTGTTTTATTGCCAGCTCGACTCGGCAGCGACTAACCATAACAAACGGAGCAATCCACGTACACGACGTGTGCCTGTACTATCAACGGAAAGACAGTGCCGCGTACGTGCTGTAGCAATACGTTGCGAATGCACATAGCACGATACAGGTGCATTCGTAAACATAGCATCCCTGCCATCGGCCATACCATGCTGAATACGCCGGTTCTCGTCCGATCCCCGAAGCTAAGCAGCATTGGGCTCGGTCAGTACTTGGGAGGGAGACCACCTGGGAACACCGAGTGCTGATGGCACCCTTCTTTTTGCATTTTTTTATTGCGTGCTTCTGTGACTTATTTTTTTTTTTTACACTCACGTGTGGGTTTACTGTTACATTCAACTGGCGTAGCCTACTGGTAGAGCCAACGTCGAAGTGCAAAAACAATATGCAAGCCGCCAGGCGATTGTACGCGCAGTGACGGTGGTAACCGGTATAAGTAATGGTGCAAAATTTAGTCGCACAAACTGCTAACCGTTTACCTATTACACCCGTATCCAGCTCAGTGACAATCAATAACTTGCCGCATTGCTAGCGCCAAACGTGGGCTGCAGCGGACGCAAATCGTTGCTCTCGTCCTCTTGTTTTATTGCCAGCTCGACTCGGCAGCGACTAACCATAACAAACGGAGCAATCCACGTACACGACGTGTGCCTGTACTATCAACGGAAAGACAGTGCCGCGTACGTGCTGTAGCAATACGTTGCGAATGCACATAGCACGATACAGGTGCAGTCGTAAACATAGCATCCCTGCCATCGGCCATACCATGCTGAATACGCCGGTTCTCGTCCGATCCCCGAAGCTAAGCAGCATTGGGCTCGGTCAGTACTTGGGAGGGAGACCACCTGGGAACACCGAGTGCTGATGGCACCCTTCCATTTGCATTTTTTTATTGCGTGCTTCTGTGACTTATTTTTTTTTTTTACACTCACGTGTGGGTTGTTTTATTTACTGTTACATTCAACTGGCGCAGCCTACTGGTAGAGCCAACGTCGAAGTGCAAAAACAATATGCAAGCCGCCAGGCGATTGTACGCGCAGTGACGGTGGTAACCGGTATAAGTAATGGTGCAAAATTTAGTCGCACAAACTGCTAACCGTTTACCTATTACACCCGTATCCAGCTCAGTGACAATCAATAACTTGCCGCATTGCTAGCGCCAAACGTGGGCTGCAGCGGACGCAAATCGTTGCTCTCGTCCTATTGTTTTATTGCCAGCTCGACTCGGCAGCGACTCACCATAACAAACGGAGCAATCCACGTACACGACGTGTGCCTGTACTATCAACGGAAAGACAGTGCCGCGTACGTGCTGTAGCAATACGTTGCGAATGCACATAGCACGATACAGGTGCAGTCGTAAACATCCCTGCCATCGGCCATACCATGCTGAATACGCCGGTTCTCGTCCGATCCCCGAAGCTAAGCAGCATTGGGCTCGGTCAGTACTTGGGAGGGAGACCACCTGGGAACACCGAGTGCTGATGGCACCCTTCTTTTTGCATTTTTTTATTGCGTGCTTCTGTGACTTATTTTTTTTTTTTACACTCACGTGTGGGTTGTTTTATTTACGGTTACATTCAACTGGCGCAGCCTACTGGTAGAGCCAACGTCGAAGTGCAAAAACAATATGCAAGCCGCCAGGCGATTGTACGCGCAGTGACGGTGGTAACCGGTATAAGTAATGGTGCAAAATTTAGTCGCACAAACTGCTAACCGTTTACCTATTACACCCGTATCCAGCTCAGTGACAATCAATAACTTGCCGCATTGCTAGCGCCAAACGAGGGCTGCAGCGGACGCAAATCGTTGCTCTCGTCCTCTTGTTTTATTGCCAGCTCGACTCGGCAGCGACTAACCATAACAAACGGAGCAATCCACGTACACGACGTGTGCCTGTACTATCAACGGAAAGACAGTGCCGCGTACGTGCTGTAGCAATACGTTGCGAATGCACATAGCACGATACAGGTGCAGTCGTAAACATAGCATCCCTCCCATCGGCCATACCATGCTGAATACGCCGGTTCTCGTCCGATCCCCGAAGCTAAGCAGCATTGGGCTCGGTCAGTACTTGGGAGGGAGACCACCTGGGAACACCGAGTGCTGATGGCACCCTTCTTTTTGCATTTTTTTATTGCGTGCTTCTGTGACTTATTTTTTTTTTTTTACACTCACGTGTGGGTTGTTTTATTTACTGTTACATTCAACTGGCGCAGCCTACTGGTAGAGCCAACGTCGAAGTGCAAAAACAATATGCAAGCCGCTAGGCGATTGTACGCGCAGTGACGGTGGTAACCGGTATAAGTAATGGTGCAAAATTTAGTCGCACAAACTGCTAACCGTTTACCTATTACACCCGTATCCAGCTCAGTGACAATCAATAACTTGCCGCATTGCTAGCGCCAAACGTGGGCTGCAGCGGACGCAAATCGTTGCTCTCGTCCTCTTGTTTTATTGCCAGCTCGACTCGGCAGCGACTAACCATAACAAACGGAGCAATCCACGTACACGACGTGTGCCTGTACTATCAACGGAAAGACAGTGCCGCGTACGTGCTGTAGCAATACGTTGCGAATGCACATAGCACGATACAGGTGCAGTCGTAAACATAGCATCCCTGCCATCGGCCATACCATGCTAATAAATTGGGGCAAATCCCTAGGCCTGTGGCACGGGAAATGGGAGTCTGCACCGGACAACTTCGCGAACCTCAACTGGGTAAAAACGCCGACGAGGTATCTGGGCGTTCCTCTCAATAGCTACAATAGTAGCGATGAATATTGGAGGAGCCAAGCCAATGAAATGAAAGAAAAGGTGGACAGATGGAAGGATGTGAAGCTGTCAATTTTTTCAAGGGCGACAGTCTGTAATATGTTTTTTGTCACGAAGTTATATTATGTCATGCAAGCGTTGTATTGCTCGAGAGCAAATGTGCAAAGGCTGCACAGAGTGTTTGCTGTTTTCATCTGGGGGTCAACATGGGAAAGGTGCAGCCGAACCAATTTGTTTAGAAGAGTGAAAGACGGCGGTGTGGGTTTGGTTCATCTTTTTGTTAGACAACTAGTCAACCGATTCTTGTTTTTTCGCGATGTGCGCCATCCTTTTCTGCGCACAGTATGTCAGCTCAGGTTGAGCGGTGCTTTGCCGGCACATGTCGTTAGTACGGCATGCGTTACCGGATCACTTCGTGGCTTCTTTAAGGAAGTGGCCGACAGCGTAAGATTTCTTTCTGTTCGATTTTCAATGGATTACCTTTGCGATGTTAAAAGGAAAAGATTGTATAAAGATGTGTGCGACATTGTTTTCCCAGTGCCGTTATACAGAGCCATTTACAGTGGAGGGCCAGGACTTGATGTACTTAAACGCGTAAAACCCATGGAGGTGCCACCAGGGGTAAAAACGTTTTTTTTTAAGCTTCACACCGGTACGCTCTCAGTGAAGACTTTCATGGAAGAGCGAGGTTGTATCGTACCATGGGGAACGCATTGCTTGATCTGCAAAAAGCAGGAAACCATAGATCACGTTTTCTTGGAATGTTGGGAGGGCTTCTTTTTCTGGGACGTCTTAAAGCGAACCCTGAAAAAAGAGTTACCGGTGGACCCCCAAGGGATAAGGTATCTGACAATTAAGGATGATGACGGGGTTCCATATGATTTCATTATGTTAAACGCTCTCCACAGTATATGGCGGGCTCGGATGGCAGGGTACTATTGTGATCCTGACGCTAGGCCCGCTCGCGTTTATTTCAGAGAATGTATGGCGCGATTCATAGAAATACAGAAAATGCAACAATGTGTTCCGGAATGGCTGTGGAGGCTAGAACCTCTGACAGCCATGAAGGAATTTTAAGTTGACAACGCCTGTCCAATAGGGACAGACGGCTTTGTTGTATGGTGTGACTCTTTTCTTTCCTTTTTGTTTGTATTGCAATTGTGATACTGTAATGTGTGGAAACTGCACGTTCTGCGAAAAAACCGGTAATAAATAAATAAAAAAAAAAAAAAAAAAAAGCGGCCATACCATGCTGAATACGCCGGTTCTCGTCCGATCCCCGAAGCTAAGCAGCATTGGGCTCGGTCAGTACTTGTGAGGGAGACCACCTGGGAACACCGAGTGCTGATGGCACCCTTCTTTTTGCATTTTTTTATTGCGTGCTTCTGTGACATTTTTTTTTTTTTTACACTCACGTGTGGGTTTACTGTTACATTCAACTGGCGCAGCCTACTGGTAGAGCCAACGTCGAAGTGCAAAAACAATATGCAAGCCGCCAGGCGATTGTACGCGCAGTGACGGTGGTAACCGGTATAAGTAATGGTGCAAAATTTAGTCGCACAAACTGCTAACCGTTTACCTATTACACCCGTATCCAGCTCAGTGACAATCAATAACTTGCCGCATTGCTAGCGCCAAACGTGGGCTGCAGCGGACGCAAATCGTTGCTCTCGTCCTCTTGTTTTATTGCCAGCTCGACTCGGCAGCGACTAACCATAACAAACGGAGCAATCCACGTACACGACGTGTGCCTGTACTATCAACGGAAAGACAGTGCCGCGTACGTGCTGTAGCAATACGTTGCGAATGCACATAGCACGATACAGGTGCAGTCGTAAACATAGCATCCCTGCCATCGGCCATACCATGCTGAATACGCCGGTTCTCGTCCGATCCCCGAAGCTAAGCAGCATTGGGCTCGGTCAGTACTTGGGAGGGAGACCACCTGGGAACACCGAGTGCTGATGGCACCCTTCTTTTTGCATTTTTTTATTGCGTGCTTCTGTGACTTATTTTTGTTTTTTTTTACACTCACGCGTGGGTTGTTTTATTTACTGTTACATTCAACTGGCGCAGCCTACTGGTAGAGCCAACGTCGAAGTGCAAAAACAATATGCAAGCCGCCAGGCGATTGTACGCGCAGTGACGGTGGTAACCGGTATAAGTAACGGTGCAAAATTTAGTCGCACAAACTGCTAACCGTTTACCTATTACACCCGTATCCAGCTCAGTGACAATCAATAACTTGGCGCATTGCTAGCGCCAAACGTGGGCTGCAGCGGACGCAAATCGTTGCTCTCGTCCTCTTGTTTTATTGCCAGCTCGACTCGGCAGCGACTAACCATAACAAACGGAGCAATCCACGTACACGACGTGTGCCTGTACTATCAACGGAAAGACAGTGCCGCGTACGTGCTGTAGCAATACGTTGCGAATGCACATAGCACGATACAGGTGCAGTCGTAAACATAGCATCCCTGCCATCGGCCATACCATGCTGAATACGCCGGTTCTCGTCCGATCCCCGAAGCTACGCAGCATTGGGCTCGGTCAGTACTTGGGAGGGAGACCACCTGGGAACACCGAGTGCTGATGGCACCCTTCTTTTTGCATTTTTTTATTGCGTGCTTCTGTGACTTATTTTTGTTTTTTTTTACACTCACGTGTGGGTTGTTTTATTTACTGTTACATTCAACTGGCGCAGCCTACTGGTAGAGCCAACGTCGAAGTGCAAAAACAATATGCAAGCCGCCAGGCGATTGTACGCGCAGTGACGGTGGTAACCGGTATAAGTAACGGTGCAAAATTTAGTCGCACAAACTGCTAACCGTTTACCTATTACACCCGTATCCAGCTCAGTGACAATCAATAACTTGCCGCATTGCTAGCGCCAAACGTGGGCTGCAGCGGACGCAAATCGTTGCTCTCGTCCTCGTGTTTTATTGCCAGCTCGACTCGGCAGCAACTAACCATAACAAACGGAGCAATCCACGTACACGACGTGTGCCTGTACTATCAACGGAAAGACAGTGCCGCGTACGTGCTGTAGCAATACGTTGCGAATGCACATAGCACGATACAGGTGCAGTCGTAAACATAGCATCCCTGCCATCGGCCATACCATGCTAATAAATTGGGGCAAATCCCTAGGCCTGTGGCACGGGAAATGGGAGTCTGCACCGGACAACTTCGCGAACCTCAACTGGGTAAAAACGCCGACGAGGTATCTGGGCGTTCCTCTCAATAGCTACAATAGTAGCGATGAATATTGGAGGAGCCAAGCCAATGAAATGAAAGAAAAGGTGGACAGATGGAAGGATGTGAAGCTGTCAATTTTTTCAAGGGCGACAGTCTGTAATATGTTTTTTGTCACGAAGTTATATTATGTCATGCAAGCGTTGTATTGCTCGAGAGCAAATGTGCAAAGGCTGCACAGAGTGTTTGCTGTTTTCATCTGGGGGTCAACATGGGAAAGGTGCAGCCGAACCAATTTGTTTAGAAGAGTGAAAGACGGCGGTGTGGGTTTGGTTCATCTTTTTGTTAGACAACTAGTCAACCGATTCTTGTTTTTTCGCGATGTGCGCCATCCTTTTCTGCGCACAGTATGTCAGCTCAGGTTGAGCGGTGCTTTGCCGGCACATGTCGTTAGTACGGCATGCGTTACCGGATCACTTCGTGGCTTCTTTAAGGAAGTGGCCGACAGCGTAAGATTTCTTTCTGTTCGATTTTCAATGGATTACCTTTGCGATGTTAAAAGGAAAAGATTGTATAAAGATGTGTGCGACATTGTTTTCCCAGTGCCGTTATACAGAGCCATTTACAGTGGAGGGCCAGGACTTGATGTACTTAAACGCGTAAAACCCATGGAGGTGCCACCAGGGGTAAAAACGTTTTTTTTTAAGCTTCACACCGGTACGCTCTCAGTGAAGACTTTCATGGAAGAGCGAGGTTGTATCGTACCATGGGGAACGCATTGCTTGATCTGCAAAAAGCAGGAAACCATAGATCACGTTTTCTTGGAATGTTGGGAGGGCTTCTTTTTCTGGGACGTCTTAAAGCGAACCCTGAAAAAAGAGTTACCGGTGGACCCCCAAGGGATAAGGTATCTGACAATTAAGGATGATGACGGGGTTCCATATGATTTCATTATGTTAAACGCTCTCCACAGTATATGGCGGGCTCGGATGGCAGGGTACTATTGTGATCCTGACGCTAGGCCCGCTCGCGTTTATTTCAGAGAATGTATGGCGCGATTCATAGTAATACAGAAAATACAACAATGTGTTCCGGAATGGCTGTGGAGGCTAGAACCTCTGACAGCCATGAAGGAATTTTAAGTTGACAACGCCTGTCCAATAGGGACAGACGGCTTTGTTGTATGGTGTGACTCTTTTCTTTCCTTTTTGTTTGTATTGCAATTGTGATACTGTAATGTGTGGAAACTGCACGTTCTGCGAAAAAACCGGTAATAAATAAATAAAAAAAAGAAAAAAAAAAGCGGCCATACCATGCTGAATACGCCGGTTCTCGTCCGATCCCCGAAGCTAAGCAGCATTGGGCTCGGTCAGTACTTGGGAGGGAGACCACCTGGGAACACCGAGTGCTGATGGCACCCTTCTTTTTGCATTTTTTTATTGCGTGCTTCTGTGACATTTTTTTTTTTTTTTACACTCACGTGTGGGTTTACTGTTACATTCAACTGGCGCAGCCTACTGGTAGAGCCAACGTCGAAGTGCAAAAACAATATGCAAGCCGCCAGGCGATTGTACGCGCAGTGACGGTGGTAACCGGTATAAGTAATGGTGCAAAATTTAGTCGCACAAACTGCTAACCGTTTACCTATTACACCCGTATCCAGCTCAGTGACAATCAATAACTTGCCGCATTGCTAGCGCCAAACGTGGGCTGCAGCGGACGCAAATCGTTGCTCTCGTCCTCTTGTTTTATTGCCAGCTCAACTCGGCAGCGACTAACCATAACAAACGGAGCAATCCACGTACACGACGTGTGCCTGTACTATCAACGGAAAGACAGTGCCGCGTACGTGCTGTAGCAATACGTTGCGAATGCACATAGCACGGTACAGGTGCATTCGTAAACATAGCATCCCTGCCATCGGCCATACCATGCTGAATACGCCGGTTCTCGTCCGATCCCCGAAGCTAAGCAGCATTGGGCTCGGTCAGTACTTGGGAGGGAGACCACCTGGGAACACCGAGTGCTGATGGCACCCTTCTTTTTGCATTTTTTTATTGCGTGCTTCTGTGACTTATTTTTTTTTTTTTTACACTCACGTGTGGGTTTACTGTTACATTCAACTGGCGCAGCCTACTGGTAGAGCCAACGTCGAAGTGCAAAAACAATATGCAAGCCGCCAGGCGATTGTACGCGCAGTGACGGTGGTAACCGGTATAAGTAATGGTGCAAAATTTAGTCGCACAAACTGCTAACCGTTTACCTATTACACCCGTATCCAGCTCAGTGACAATCAATAACTTGCCGCATTGCTAGCGCCAAACGTGGGCTGCAGCGGACGCAAATCGTTGCTCTCGTCCTCTTGTTTTATTGCCAGCTCGACTCGGCAGCGACTAACCATAACAAACGGAGCAATCCACGTACACGACGTGTGCCTGTACTATCAAAGGAAAGACAGTGCCGCGTACGTGCTGTAGCAATACGTTGCGAATGCACATAGCACGATACAGGTGCAGTCGTAAACATAGCATCCCTGCCGTCGGCCATACCATGCTGAATACGCCGGTTCTCGTCCGATCCCCGAAGCTAAGCAGCATTGGGCTCGGTCAGTACTTGGGAGGGAGACCACCTGGGAACACCGAGTGCTGATGGCACCCTTCTATTTGCATTTTTTTATTGCGTGCTTCTGTGACTTATTTTTTTTTTTTACACTCACGTGTGGGTTGTTTTATTTACTGTTACATTCAACTGGCGCAGCCTACTGGTAGAGCCAACGTCGAAGTGCAAAAACAATATGCAAGCCGCCAGGCGATTGTACGCGCAGTGACGGTGGTAACCGGTATAAGTAATGGTGCAAAATTTAGTCGCACAAACTGCTAACCGTTTACCTATTACACCCGTATCCAGCTCAGTGACAATCAATAACTTGCCGCATTGCTAGCGCCAAACGTGGGCTGCAGCGGACGCAAATCGTTGCTCTCGTCCTCTTGTTTTATTGCCAGCTCGACTCGGCAGCGACTCACCATAACAAACGGAGCAATCCACGTACACGACGTGTGCCTGTACTATCAACGGAAAGACAGTGCCGCGTACGTGCTGTAGCAATACGTTGCGAATGCACATAGCACGATACAGGTGCAGTCGTAAACATCCCTGCCATCGGCCATACCATGCTGAATACGCCGGTTCTCGTCCGATCCCCGAAGCTAAGCAGCATTGGGCTCGGTCAGTACTTGGGAGGGAGACCACCTGGGAACACCGAGTGCTGATGGCACCCTTCTTTTTGCATTTTTTTATTGCGTGCTTCTGTGACTTATTTTTTTTTTTTACACTCACGTGTGGGTTGTTTTATTTACTGTTACATTCAACTGGCGCAGCCTACTGGTAGAGCCAACGTCGAAGTGCAAAAACAATATGCAAGCCGCTAGGCGATTGTACGCGCAGTGACGGTGGTAACCGGTATAAGTAATGGTGCAAAATTTAGTCGCACAAACTGCTAACCGTTTACCTATTACACCCGTATCCAGCTCAGTGACAATCAATAACTTGCCGCATTGCTAGCGCCAAACGTGGGCTGCAGCGGACGCAAATCGTTGCTCTCGTCCTCTTGTTTTATTGCCAGCTCGACTCGGCAGCGACTAACCATAACAAACGGAGCAATCCACGTACACGACGTGTGCCTGTACTATCAACGGAAAGACAGTGCCGCGTACGTGCTGTAGCAATACGTTGCGAATGCACATAGCACGATACAGGTGCATTCGTAAACATAGCATCCCTGCCATCGGCCATACCATGCTGAATACGCCGGTTCTCGTCCGATCCCCGAAGCTAAGCAGCATTGGGCTCGGTCAGTACTTGGGAGGGAGACCACCTGGGAACACCGAGTGCTGATGGCACCCTTCTTTTTGCATTTTTTTATTGCGTGCTTCTGTGACTTATTTTTTTTTTTTTTACACTCACGTGTGGGTTTACTGTTACATTCAACTGGCGCAGCCTACTGGTAGAGCCAACGTCGAAGTGCAAAAACAATATGCAAGCCGCCAGGCGATTGTACGCGCAGTGACGGTGGTAACCGGTATAAGTAATGGTGCAAAATTTAGTCGCACAAACTGCTAACCGTTTACCTATTACACCCGTATCCAGCTCAGTGACAATCAATAACTTGCCGCATTGCTAGCGCCAAACGTGGGCTGCAGCGGACGCAAATCGTTGCTCTCGTCCTCTTGTTTTATTGCCAGCTCGACTCGGCAGCGACTAACCATAACAAACGGAGCAATCCACGTACACGACGTGTGCCTGTACTATCAACGGAAAGACAGTGCCGCGTACGTGCTGTAGCAATACGTTGCGAATGCACATAGCACGATACAGGTGCAGTCGTAAACATAGCATCCCTGCCATCGGCCATACCATGCTGAATACGCCGGTTCTCGTCCGATCCCCGAAGCTAAGCAGCATTGGGCTCGGTCAGTACTTGGGAGGGAGACCACCTGGGAACACCGAGTGCTGATGGCACCCTTCTATTTGCATTTTTTTATTGCGTGCTTCTGTGACTTATTTTTTTTTTTTACACTCACGTGTGGGTTGTTTTATTTACTGTTACATTCAACTGGCGCAGCCTACTGGTAGAGCCAACGTCGAAGTGCAAAAACAATATGCAAGCCGCCAGGCGATTGTACGCGCAGTGACGGTGGTAACCGGTATAAGTAATGGTGCAAAATTTAGTCGCACAAACTGCTAACCGTTTACCTATTACACCCGTATCCAGCTCAGTGACAATCAATAACTTGCCGCATTGCTAGCGCCAAACGTGGGCTGCAGCGGACGCAAATCGTTGCTCTCGTCCTCTTGTTTTATTGCCAGCTCGACTCGGCAGCGACTCACCATAACAAACGGAGCAATCCACGTACACGACGTGTGCCTGTACTATCAACGGAAAGACAGTGCCGCGTACGTGCTGTAGCAATACGTTGCGAATGCACATAGCACGATACAGGTGCAGTCGTAAACATCCCTGCCATCGGCCATACCATGCTGAATACGCCGGTTCTCGTCCGATCCCCGAAGCTAAGCAGCATTGGGCTCGGTCAGTACTTGGGAGGGAGACCACCTGGGAACACCGAGTGCTGATGGCACCCTTCTTTTTGCATTTTTTTATTGCGTGCTTCTGTGACTTATTTTTTTTTTTTTACACTCACGTGTGGGTTGTTTTATTTACGGTTACATTCAACTGGCGCAGCCTACTGGTAGAGCCAACGTCGAAGTGCAAAAACAATATGCAAGCCGCCAGGCGATTGTACGCGCAGTGACGGTGGTAACCGGTATAAGTAATGGTGCAAAATTTAGTCGCACAAACTGCTAACCGTTTACCTATTACACCCGTATCCAGCTCAGTGACAATCAATAACTTGCCGCATTGCTAGCGCCAAACGAGGGCTGCAGCGGACGCAAATCGTTGCTCTCGTCCTCTTGTTTTATTGCCAGCTCGACTCGGCAGCGACTAACCATAACAAACGGAGCAATCCACGTACACGACGTGTGCCTGTACTATCAACGGAAAGACAGTGCCGCGTACGTGCTGTAGCAATACGTTGCGAATGCACATAGCACGATACAGGTGCAGTCGTAAACATAGCATCCCTCCCATCGGCCATACCATGCTGAATACGCCGGTTCTCGTCCGATCCCCGAAGCTAAGCAGCATTGGGCTCGGTCAGTACTTGGGAGGGAGACCACCTGGGAACACCGAGTGCTGATGGCACCCTTCTTTTTGCATTTTTTTATTGCGTGCTTCTGTGACTTATTTTTTTTTTTTTACACTCACGTGTGGGTTGTTTTATTTACTGTTACATTCAACTGGCGCAGCCTACTGGTAGAGCCAACGTCGAAGTGCAAAAACAATATGCAAGCCGCCAGGCGATTGTACGCGCAGTGACGGTGGTAACCGGTATAAGTAATGGTGCAAAATTTAGTCGCACAAACTGCTAACCGTTTACCTATTACACCCGTATCCAGCTCAGTGACAATCAATAACTTGCCGCATTCCTAGCGACAAACGTGGGCTGCAGCGGACGCAAATCGTTGCTCTCGTCCTGTTGTTTTATTGCCAGCTCGACTCGGCAGCGACTAACCATAACAAACGGAGCAATCCACGTACACGACGTGTGCCTGTACTATCAACGGAAAGACAGTGCCGCGTACGTGCTGTAGCAATACGTTGCGAATGCACATAGCACGATACAGGTGCAGTCGTAAACATAGCATCCCTGCCATCGGCCATACCATGCTGAATACGCCGGTTCTCGTCCGATCCCCGAAGCTAATCAGCATTGGGCTCGGTCAGTACTTGGGAGGGAGACCACCTGGGAACACCGAGTGCTGATGGCACCCTTCTTTTTGCATTTTTTTATTGCGTGCTTCTGTGACTTATTTTTTTTTTTTTTTACACTCACGTGTGGGTTGTTTTATTTACTGTTACATTCAACTGGCGCAGCCTACTGGTAGAGCCAACGTCGAAGTGCAAAAACAATATGCAAGCCGCCAGGCGATTGTACGCGCAGTGACGGTGGTAACCGGTATAAGTAATGGTGCAAAATTTAGTCGCACAAACTGCTAACCGTTTACCTATTACACCCGTATCCAGCTCAGTGACAATCAATAACTTGCCGCATTGCTAGCGCCAAACGTGGGCTGCAGCGGACGCAAATCGTTGCTCTCGTCCTCTTGTTTTATTGCCAGCTCGACTCGGCAGCGACTAACCATAACAAACGGAGCAATCCACGTACACGACGTGTGCCTGTACTATCAACGGAAAGACAGTGCCGCGTACGTGCTGTAGCAATACGTTGCGAATGCACATAGCACGATACAGGTGCAGTCGTAAACATAGCATCCCTGCCATCGGCCATACCATGCATTCTGCTTCCGGCTCCCGAGCTAAACGGATCGTAGGATCATGGGCTCCAATGGAGCGGCATATGCGGCTGTTAGCCGCGGCAACAGGCTTTCGACGGAGGAAGATAAGGATTTCCAGATTATTTTGCCTCGGCTACCTACAGGACGCATTGTTTTAAATACAGTTTTTTTGCACGGCGACGCTCGTGTTCGCCCGTTCCGTGTGGAAGATTTCCGGGACGCGCTTCAAGCTGTTGGTATGCTCTCTGGCGTCGTCGCCCTTGGAGCATACCAAATCAACCATGTATGGGCGGTGACGATGAAGACAGCCGAGGCTGCCGAAAAGCTGGCTGCCCTGAAGGAGCTACAGGTGAAGGGGCGTCGCTGCCTGGTCATCGACCCCAAGGAACAACAGGTGAAGCTTCGTATCCACTGGCTTCTGCATGGGGTGGACGACGAAGACGTCAAGACCGCGCTGGCCTCCTTCGGCAAAGTGACGGAAGTGACCCGGGAGCGCTGGCGAGTGGATGGCGTTTCCGACAAGGGCTCGACGACCCGAGCAGTGCTGCTGCAGCTGAAAGCCGGAATGAAAGTTGACGACCTGCCCCACCAGATCCGCGTCGCCGGCGAGCTTGCGCTGGTGGTAGCCCCAGGTCGCCCCATGCAGTGCCTACGCTGCCGGGGCTCTGGCCACGTTCGACGAGAATGCAAGGTTCCCCGTTGTTCCCGGTGCAGGCTTTTTGGACACAACGACGCGGACTGTGTACGCTCTTACGCAGTAGCCGCGGGCTCGGCGCAGAGCGAGCCGTCGGCATCAGAACATATGATGGACGTGACCGAGGCGGAGGAAGCGGCCCAGGGTGCTGGAAACAGCAACGTGGCGGCAGAAACGAGCGCGACGACCAAGCAGGCCGAAGCAGGAAGGAATAATATCCCTCCCCCTAAGGAACCAGCAGCTACAGTCGAGAGCGTGCAGACGGCCCCGCAAGAAAATGAGAGCCACCAGCGAGCTACGGATGCAACGCAGGCAGAGGCGGACGACAACGCGACCCATGCTAGCGCCCGCGTCGAATCCGTCTCGGCACCGGTCAAGAGATCCCTGCAGCACGAGGAGAAAGTCGACGGAAAGGCCGGCGGTGACTCCGAGCCACCACCCGCTAAGACGCTACCCGGAAGGCGCTCCACCATCAAGCCTAAGCCGAACTTGGAGGCTGACCGCAGGCTCACCCCGAAGCCGACCAAAGACGAACTCGGACGACGGCCACCGGATGGCCACGGAGGCGTCTAGCGGTCAGCTAGACGTTAAGGTGAGCACCATGCTCCGGGCCTTCTCCCCTCCCGTTTAAATCAGTAATGGCTACCAACCCGTCGCTTAGCCTCGGCACGCTAAACGTTCGAGGTCTGGCCGCCAAAAAGAAACAGAGTCAGGTTTACAGACTACTAGTGGACCACGACCTCGACGTTTTAGCCGTGCAAGAAACCAAGGTAGACGGCGAGGAGGAGACCGGGAGCATGGTGCAAAGGTTCACGTACAACTACTATACGGTAGTGAGCCACGCCTTAGGGACTTCGGCGGGATGTGTGTTGTTCGTGAGGAAGCTTCCAGGACTGGTTATTGACGGTTACTTCTCGTGCACTTCCGGTCGACTTGTCGTTTGTGATTTCAGTTATTGCGATGTCAAATGGCGCGTGTTGTGCATTTATGCACCTAATACAGTGCAAGAGAGGGCAACTTTCTTTTTGAACCTAAAGCATCACTTCTCTGTGCAAAAAACAATAGCCTGTGTAGGGGATTTCAACTGCGTATTGAATGCTGAGGATAGGTCTACGCGACGCGTAGTTTATGACAAAAGCAGCGATATCCTCGCACAAATTATACATGAGTTCGAATTAGAAGATGTCGCTGAGTGTTTTCGGGCTGACCGAGACGTGATGTACACTCACTTTCAGGGCACAAGTCACGCACGATTAGATCGGATCTATCTATCATACGATTTGGTAGAAAAATGCCAGTGCTATGCAGTTATGGCCATATCATTCTCGGATCACTGCCTGGTAAAATGCAGGGTAGGCAGCAAGAAAGAACGAAACAAATTCGTTTGGGAACTGTGGAAAATGAATTCTGAGCTACTACGAGATGAAACTTTTAATGAAAAGGTAGTGGCTGCTCTGAATTCTTTTGCAACGGATAGTTCTATAAAGTTTGGCGAGGAATGGGAGTTGTTGAAGCAAACCATCAAAATGAAAGCAATTGAAAGAAGTAGCGTACTGCGTTATGAAGAAAAGGCCAGTGAAAAGGATTTAAAAACATTGCTGGCAAAATTGGCGACGCTGGAATGCAAGCAACCGGGCGCTTATCAAGACGATATGCGCGCTGTTAAGAAAAAGCTCGAAGTGTTCGACGAAGAACGCTATCGAGGCGCACTCGTGCGTGCTAGAGCAGAAAGACTAACATGCGGGGAAACGCCAACGAAAAGAGCGATGGGACTAGAAAAAAAAACATTCCAGACGTAAGCAGATTGAGGCCATTGAATATGAAGGGGTGGTATTAACCGATAACAATAACATAGGGCATGCGTTCCTTGAGCATTACAAAAAACTTTTTGCATTCAGGCCTGTCAACATGCACGATTTCAATAATTTATTTTTGCAACGAATGCCACAGCTGTCGTCTGAAGTTAAAGAAACCTTAGAACGACCATTAACAGAACATGAAGTGATGAAGGCCATCGAAGACCTGAATCCTGGCAAGTCGCCAGGTCCAGACGGTCTTTGTGCCGCCTGGTACAAATCTTTTAAAGGCCACCTAGCTCATATCTTAACCGCCGTTTACAACGAAGCATACGAACTGAAAATACTTCCACCATCCTTTGGCCAGTCCCATACCGTACTAATACCGAAAACAGAAGACACCGAAAAGCTCAAGCAACTTTCATCATACAGACCCATTGCGCTTACTAATTGCGACTACAAAATATTGATGAAGGTGTTGGCACGGCGTATGCAGTCAGTCATTAAGGATGTAGTCGGCCCACACCAGACGTGTGGAATTCGCGGAAGAACCATCTTTACTAACATTCATAAGTTGAAGTGTGTGCTGGAGTGTTGTGATGCCATGTGTGAGGCAGTTGCGATCCTCCAGCTAGACTTGGAGAAAGCATTTGACTGTGTTTCTCACGAGATATTGCTCACCATCCTTCAACATGTTAATTTTGGCCACATAATCACTGAGGGGGTGACCATGGCGTACCGGAGTTGCTATACGAGACTTATAATTAATCAAATGCTGGGGGCCCCCATTAACGTGAAGCGCTCCGTTCGCCAGGGTTGTCCACTCAGCCCACTCCTGTTTTGTGTTTACATAGAAACGCTATGTCAGGCCATCATTGAAAATGAATACATTAAGGGATTTTGCCTCCAAGCAGCAGAGGTGAAGTTATTGGCATATGCTGACGATGTAGCTGTATGTTGTAAAGATACGCAAAGTGTATTGAACGCAGTGAGTATCGTCAGACAGTTTGGTAATGCCACTAATAGCTTCGTGAACTGGCAGAAATGTTTGGGGTTTTGGCACGGGGAATGGGCGTCCACACCAGACCACTTTTCCAACGTAACCTGGGTCACGACGCCAGTTAAGTACCTTGGCGCACCCCTTGATGCCTACAAGGACAGTAGCGAATACTGGAAGGAGCGAACAAAAGAAGTAAAAGAAAAAGCCGACCGATGGAACGCCGTTCACTTGTCCATGTTCGCGCGAGCTACAGCGTGCAACACGTTTCTCGTGACAAAGATCTGGTACGTGATGCAGGTCCTACAGTGCTCTCGGATTAATGTGCAGAAACTGCACCGCGTGTTCGCTGTATTCGTGTGGGCATCGAGCTGGGAGCGATGTAGCCGAGATAATCTCTTTCGGCGCGTGAAGGATGGTGGTCTGGGGTTGGCGCACCTCTTCTTGCGTCAACTAGTAAACAGGTTCTTCTTTTTTCGAGACACAAATGACCCATTTCTACGCACCGCTATCCAAATGAGGTTGTCAAGATCACTTCCCGAATTCGTTGTAGGCACCGAAATAATGCCAGGACCAGTTCGTGGTTTCTTTAGGGAAATAATTCAGAGTGTTTCCTTTTTGCGTGTTCGTTTTTCTAGTGCATATTTGTGGAGTGTAAAACGGAAAACGTTATATCGTGATTTATGTGACAGTGTATTGCTGGTACCCATGTACAGAGCCCTGTACAGTGGAGGCCCAGGCCTAGATGTATTGAAAAGGGTGAAGAAGATGCCAGTTCAACCAGCCACTAAATCGTTCTTCTTTAAATTACACACCGGTACTCTACCTGTTAAAATCTTTCTTGAACAACGTGGGTTCTACATGCCATGGGGAACCCACTGCCTTATATGTAAAAAAGCAGAAAGCATAGATCATGTCTTCATCCACTGTTGGGAAGGGGTCTTTTTCTGGGACGTGTTACAAAGGACTCTAAAAAAAGAGCTACCTATAGATCCCCACGGAATCAGGTTTCTGCCAGTATATGACGACGAAGGTTTCCCGTACGACGTCATCATGCTTACGGGCCTCCACTGTTTATGGCGCGCAAGAATGGCGGGCTACCATTGTGACCCGGATGCCCGACCAGCGCGTGTATACTTCCGGGAATGCATGCAACGGTATGTGGAAGTGCAGAAGTTGCAACAGCCTGTTCCTGAGTGGCTGTCGAGGGTTGAACCCCTTACAGCACTAAAGGAATTTTAATCCGACAACGTCGTGCCACAGTAGCGGACGGCAACGAATGTAAATATTACTGTTCTTTGTTCCGTTTGTGTATTCATTCGTTTTTGCTTCTTTGGTCTTTGTTTATATCATTTAAGGAATGTGTTGTGGTGACATGTCGAGGATTGGCAATAAAGAAAAAAAAAAAAAAAAAAAAAAAAAAATCGGCCATACCATGCTGAATACGCCGGTTCTCGTCCGATCCCCGAAGCTAAGCAGCATTGGGCTCGGTCAGTACTTGGGAGGGAGACCACCTGGGAACACCGAGTGCTGATGGCACCCTTCTTTTTGCATTTTTTTATTGCGTGCTTCTGTGACTTATTTTTTTTTTTTTTTTACACTCACGTGTGGGTTGTTTTATTTACTGTTACATTCAACTGGCGCAGCCTACTGGTAGAGCCAACGTCGAAGTGCAAAAACAATATGCAAGCCGCTAGGCGATTGTACGCGCAGTGACGGTGGTAACCGGTATAAGTAATGGTGCAAAATTTAGTCGCACAAACTGCTAACCGTTTACCTATTACACCCGTATCCAGCTCAGTGACAATCAATAACATGCCGCATTGCTAGCGCCAAACGTGGGCTGCTGCGGACGCAAATCGTTGCTCTCGTCCTCTGGTTTTATTGCCAGCTCGACTCGGCAGCGACTAACCATAACAAACGGAGCAATCCACGTACACGACGTGTGCCTGTACTATCAACGGAAAGACAGTGCCGCGTTCGTGCTGTAGCAATACGTTGCGAATGCACATAGCACGATACAGGTGCAGTCGTAAACATAGCATCCCTCCCATCGGCCATACCATGCTGAATACGCCGGTTCTCGTCCGATCCCCGAAGCTAAGCAGCATTGGGCTCGGTCAGTACTTGGGAGGGAGACCACCTGGGAACACCGAGTGCTGATGGCACCCTTCTTTTTGCATTTTTTTATTGCGTGCTTCTGTGACTTATTTTTTTTTTTTTTTACACTCACGTGTGGGTTGTTTTATTTACTGTTACATTCAACTGGCGCAGCCTACTGGTAGAGCCAACGTCGAAGTGCAAAAACAATATGCAAGCCGCCAGGCGATTGTACGCGCAGTGACGATGGTAACCGGTATAAGTAATGGTGCAAAATTTAGTCGCACAAACTGCTAACCGTTTACCTATTACACCCGTATCCAGCTCAGTGACAATCAATAACTTGCCGCATTGCTAGCGCCAAACGTGGGCTGCAGCGGACGCAAATCGTTGCTCTCGTCCTCTTGTTTTATTGCCAGCTCGACTCGGCAGCGACTAACCATAACAAACGGAGCAATCCACGTACACGACGTGTGCCTGTACTATCAACGGAAAGACAGTGCCGCGTACGTGCTGTAGCAATACCTTGCGAATGCACATAGCACGATACAGGTGCAGTCGTAAACATAGCATCCCTGCTATCGGCCATACCATGCTGAATACGCCGGTTCTCGTCCGATCCCCGAAGCTAAGCAGCATTGGGCTCGGTCAGTACTTGGGAGGGAGACCACCTGGGAACACCGAGTGCTGATGGCACCCTTCTTTTTGCATTTTTTTATTGCTTGCTTCTGTGACTTATTTTTTTTTTTTTTACACTCACGTGTGGGTTGTTTTATTTACTGTTACATTCAACTGGCGCAGCCTACTGGTAGAGCCAACGTCGAAGTGCAAAAACAATATGCAAGCCGCTAGGCGATTGTACGCGCAGTGACGGTGGTAACCGGTATAAGTAATGGTGCAAAATTTAGTCGCACAAACTGCTAACCGTTTACCTATTACACCCGTATCCAGCTCAGTGACAATCAATAACTTGGCGCATTGCTAGCGCCAAACGTGGGCTGCAGCGGACGCAAATCGTTGCTCTCGTCCTCGTGTTTTATTGCCAGCTCGACTCGGCAGCAACTAACCATAACAAACGGAGCAATCCACGTACACGACGTGTGCCTGTACTATCAACGGAAAGACAGTGCCGCGTACGTGCTGTAGCAATACGTTGCGAATACACATAGCACGATACAGGTGCAGTCGTAAACATAGCATCCCTGCCATCGGCCATACCATGCTGAATACGCCGGTTCTCGTCCGATCCCCGAAGCTAAGCAGCATTGGGCTCGGTCAGTACTTGGGAGGGAGACCACCTGGGAACACCGAGTGCTGATGGCACCCTTCTTTTTGCATTTTTTTATTGCGTGCTTCTGTGACTTATTTTTTTTTTTTTACACTCACGTGTGGGTTGTTTTATTTACTGTTACATTCAACTGGCGCAGCCTACTGGTAGAGCCAACGTCGAAGTGCAAAAACAATATGCAAGCCGCTAGGCGATTGTACGCGCAGTGACGGTGGTAACCGGTATAAGTAATGGTGCAAAATTTAGTCGCACAAACTGCTAACCGTTTACCTATTACACCCGTATCCAGCTCAGTGACAATCAATAACTTGACGCATTGCTAGCGCCAAACGTGGGCTGCAGCGGACGCAAATCGTTGCTCTCGTCCTCGTGTTTTATTGCCAGCTCGACTCGGCAGCAACTAACCATAACAAACGGAGCAATCCACGTACACGACGTGTGCCTGTACTATCAACGGAAAGACAGTGCCGCGTACGTGCTGTAGCAATACGTTGCGAATGCACATAGCACGATACAGGTGCAGTCGTAAACATAGCATCCCTGCCATCGGCCATACCATGCTGAATACGCCGGTTCTCGTCCGATCCCCGAAGCTAAGCAGCATTGGGCTCGGTCAGTACTTGGGAGGGAGACCACCTGGGAACACCGAGTGCTGATGGCACCCTTCTTTTTGCATTTTTTTATTGCGTGCTTCTGTGACTTATTTTTTTTTTTTTACACTCACGTGTGGGTTGTTTTATTTACTGTTACATTCAACTGGCGCAGCCTACTGGTAGAGCCAACGTCGAAGTGCAAAAACAATATGCAAGCCGCCAGGCGATTGTACGCGCAGTGACGGTGGTAACCGGTATAAGTAATGGTGCAAAATTTAGTCGCACAAACTGCTAACCGTTTACCTATTACACCCGTATCCAGCTCAGTGACAATCAATAACTTGCCGCATTCCTAGCGCCAAACGTGGGCTGCAGCGGACGCAAATCGTTGCTCTCGTCCTGTTGTTTTATTGCCAGCTCGACTCGGCAGCGACTAACCATAACAAACGGAGCAATCCACGTACACGACGTGTGCCTGTACTATCAACGGAAAGACAGTGCCGCGTACGTGCTGTAGCAATACGTTGCGAATGCACATAGCACGATACAGGTGCAGTCGTAAACATAGCATCCCTGCCATCGGCCATACCATGCTGAATACGCCGGTTCTCGTCCGATCCCCGAAGCTAAGCAGCATTGGGCTCGGTCAGTACTTGGGAGGGAGACCACCTGGGAACACCGAGTGCTGATGGCACCCTTCTTTTTGCATTTTTTTATTGCGTGCTTCTGTGACTTATTTTTGTTTTTTTTTACACTCACGTGTGGGTTGTTTTATTTACTGTTACATTCAACTGGCGCAGCCTACTGGTAGAGCCAACGTCGAAGTGCAAAAACAATATGCAAGCCGCCAGGCGATTGTACGCGCAGTGACGGTGGTAACCGGTATAAGTAACGGTGCAAAATTTAGTCGCACAAACTGCTAACCGTTTACCTATTACACCCGTATCCAGCTCAGTGACAATCAATAACTTGCCGCATTGCTAGCGCCAAACGTGGGCTGCAGCGGACGCAAATCGTTGCTCTCGTCCTCTTGTTTTATTGCCAGCTCGACTCGGCAGCGACTAACCATAACAAACGGAGCAATCCACGTACACGACGTGTGCCTGTACTATCAACGGAAAGACAGTGCCGCGTACGTGCTGTAGCAATACGTTGCGAATGCACATAGCACGATACAGGTGCAGTCGTAAACATAGCATCCCTGCCATCGGCCATACCATGCTGAATACGCCGGTTCTCGTCCGATCCCCGAAGCTAAGCAGCATTGGGCTCGGTCAGTACTTGGGAGGGAGACCACCTGGGAACACCGAGTGCTGATGGCACCCTTCTTTTTGCATTTTTTTATTGCGTGCTTCTGTGACTTATTTTTTTTTTTTTTACACTCACGTGTGGGTTGTTTTATTTACTGTTACATTCAACTGGCGCAGCCTACTGGTAGAGCCAACGTCGAAGTGCAAAAACAATATGCAAGCCGCCAGGCGATTGTACGCGCAGTGACGGTGGTAACCGGTATAAGTAATGGTGCAAAATTTAGTCGCACAAACTGCTAACCGTTTACCTATTACACCCGTATCCAGCTCAGTGACAATCAATAACTTGCCGCATTGCTAGCGCCAAACGTGGGCTGCAGCGGACGCAAATCGTTGCTCTCGTCCTCTTGTTTTATTGCCAGCTCGACTCGGCAGCGACTAACCATAACAAACGGAGCAATCCACGTACACGACGTGTGCCTGTACTATCAACGGAAAGACAGTGCCGCGTACGTGCTGTAGCAATACGTTGCGAATGCACATAGCACGATACAGGTGCAGTCGTAAACATAGCATCCCTGCCATCGGCCATACCATGCTGAATACGCCGGTTCTCGTCCGATCCCCGAAGCTAAGCAGCATTGGGCTCGGTCAGCACTTGGGAGGGAGACCACCTGGGAACACCGAGTGCTGATGGCACCCTTCTTTTTGCATTTTTTTATTGCGTGCTTCTGTGACTTATTTTTGTTTTTTTTTACACTCACGTGTGGGTTGTTTTATTTACTGTTACATTCAACTGGCGCAGCCTACTGGTAGAGCCAACGTCGAAGTGCAAAAACAATATGCAAGCCGCCAGGCGATTGTACGCGCAGTGACGGTGGTAACCGGTATAAGTAACGGTGCAAAATTTAGTCGCACAAACTGCTAACCGTTTACCTATTACACCCGTATCCAGCTCAGTGACAATCAATAACTTGCCGCATTGCTAGCGCCAAACGTGGGCTGCAGCGGACGCAAATCGTTGCTCTCGTCCTCTTGTTTTATTGCCAGCTCGACTCGGCAGCGACTAACCATAACAAACGGAGCAATCCACGTACACGACGTGTGCCTGTACTATCAACGGAAAGACAGTGCCGCGTACGTGCTGTAGCAATACGTTGCGAATGCACATAGCACGATACAGGTGCAGTCGTAAACATAGCATCCCTGCCATCGGCCATACCATGCTGAATACGCCGGTTCTCGTCCGATCCCCGAAGCTAAGCAGCATTGGGCTCGGTCAGTACTTGGGAGGGAGACCACCTGGGAACACCGAGGGCTGATGACACCCTTCTTTTTGCATTTTTTTATTGCGTGCTTCTGTGACTTATTTTTTTTTTTTTTTTTACACTCACGTGTGACGTGTGGGTTGTTTTATTTACTGTTACATTCAACTGGCGCAGCCTACTGGTAGAGCCAACGTCGAAGTGCAAAAACAATATGCAAGCCGCTAGGCGATTGTACGCGCAGTGACGGTGGTAACCGGTATAAGTAATGGTGCAAAATTTAGTCGCACAAACTGCTAACCGTTTACCTATTACACCCGTATCCAGCTCAGTGACAATCAATAACATGCCGCATTGCTAGCGCCAAACGTGGGCTGCTGCGGACGCAAATCGTTGCTCTCGTCCTCTTGTTTTATTGCCAGCTCGACTCGGCTGCGACTAACCATAACAAACGGAGCAATCCACGTACACGACGTGTGCCTGTACTATCAACGGAAAGACAGTGCCGCGTTCGTGCTGTAGCAATACGTTGCGAATGCACATAGCACGATACAGGTGCAGTCGTAAACATAGCATCCCTCCCATCGGCCATACCATGCTGAATACGCCGGTTCTCGTCCGATCCCCGAAGCTAAGCAGCATTGGGCTCGGTCAGTACTTGGGAGGGAGACCACCTGGGAACACCGAGTGCTGATGGCACCCTTCTTTTTGCATTTTTTTATTGCGTGCTTCTGTGACTTATTTTTTTTTTTTTACACTCACGTGTGGGTTGTTTTATTTACTGTTACATTCAACTGGCGCAGCCTACTGGTAGAGCCAACGTCGAAGTGCAAAAACAATATGCAAGCCGCCAGGCGATTGTACGCGCAGTGACGATGGTAACCGGTATAAGTAATGGTGCAAAATTTAGTCGCACAAACTGCTAACCGTTTACCTATTACACCCGTATCCAGCTCAGTGACAATCAATAACTTGCCGCATTGCTAGCGCCAAACGTGGGCTGCAGCGGACGCAAATCGTTGCTCTCGTCCTCTTGTTTTATTGCCAGCTCGACTCGGCAGCGACTAACCATAACAAACGGAGCAATCCACGTACACGACGTGTGCCTGTACTATCAACGGAAAGACAGTGCCGCGTACGTGCTGTAGCAATACCTTGCGAATGCACATAGCACGATACAGGTGCAGTCGTAAACATAGCATCCCTGCTATCGGCCATACCATGCTGAATACGCCGGTTCTCGTCCGATCCCCGAAGCTAAGCAGCATTGGGCTCGGTCAGTACTTGTGAGGGAGACCACCTGGGAACACCGAGTGCTGATGGCACCCTTCTTTTTGCATTTTTTTATTGCGTGCTTCTGTGACTTATTTTTTTTTTTTTACACTCACGTGTGGGTTGTTTTATTTACTGTTACATTCAACTGGCGCAGCCTACTGGTAGAGCCAACGTCGAAGTGCAAAAACAATATGCAAGCCGCCAGGCGATTGTACGCGCAGTGACGGTGGTAACCGGTATAAGTAATGGTGCAAAATTTAGTCGCACAAACTGCTAACCGTTTACCTATTACACCCGTATCCAGCTCAGTGACAATCAATAACTTGCCGCATTCCTAGCGCCAAACGTGGGCTGCAGCGGACGCAAATCGTTGCTCTCGTCCTGTTGTTTTATTGCCAGCTCGACTCGGCAGCGACTAACCATAACAAACGGAGCAATCCACGTACACGACGTGTGCCTGTACTATCAACGGAAAGACAGTGCCGCGTACGTGCTGTAGCAATACGTTGCGAATGCACATAGCACGATACAGGTGCAGTCGTAAACATAGCATCCCTGCCATCGGCCATACCATGCTGAATACGCCGGTTCTCGTCCGATCCCCGAAGCTAAGCAGCATTGGGCTCGGTCAGTACTTGGGAGGGAGACCACCTGGGAACACCGAGTGCTGATGGCACCCTTCTTTTTGCATTTTTTTATTGCGTGCTTCTGTGACTTATTTTTGTTTTTTTTTACACTCACGTGTGGGTTGTTTTATTTACTGTTACATTCAACTGGCGCAGCCTACTGGTAGAGCCAACGTCGAAGTGCAAAAACAATATGCAAGCCGCCAGGCGATTGTACGCGCAGTGACGGTGGTAACCGGTATAAGTAATGGTGCAAAATTTAGTCGCACAAACTGCTAACCGTTTACCTATTACACCCGTATCCAGCTCAGTGACAATCAATAACTTGCCGCATTGCTAGCGCCAAACGTGGGCTGCAGCGGACGCAAATCGTTGCTCTCGTCCTCTTGTTTTATTGCCAGCTCGACTCGGCAGCGACTAACCATAACAAACGGAGCAATCCACGTACACGACGTGTGCCTGTACTATCAACGGAAAGACAGTGCCGCGTACGTGCTGTAGCAATACGTTGCGAATGCACATAGCACGATACAGGTGCAGTCGTAAACATAGCATCCCTGCCATCGGCCATACCATGCTGAATACGCCGGTTCTCGTCCGATCCCCGAAGCTAAGCAGCATTGGGCTCGGTCAGCACTTGGGAGGGAGACCACCTGGGAACACCGAGTGCTGATGGCACCCTTCTTTTTGCATTTTTTTATTGCGTGCTTCTGTGACTTATTTTTGTTTTTTTTTACACTCACGTGTGGGTTGTTTTATTTACTGTTACATTCAACTGGCGCAGCCTACTGGTAGAGCCAACGTCGAAGTGCAAAAACAATATGCAAGCCGCCAGGCGATTGTACGCGCAGTGACGGTGGTAACCGGTATAAGTAACGGTGCAAAATTTAGTCGCACAAACTGCTAACCGTTTACCTATTACACCCGTATCCAGCTCAGTGACAATCAATAACTTGCCGCATTGCTAGCGCCAAACGTGGGCTGCAGCGGACGCAAATCGTTGCTCTCGTCCTCTTGTTTTATTGCCAGCTCGACTCGGCAGCGACTAACCATAACAAACGGAGCAATCCACGTACACGACGTGTGCCTGTACTATCAACGGAAAGACAGTGCCGCGTACGTGCTGTAGCAATACGTTGCGAATGCACATAGCACGATACAGGTGCAGTCGTAAACATAGCATCCCTGCCATCGGCCATACCATGCTGAATACGCCGGTTCTCGTCCGATCCCCGAAGCTAAGCAGCATTGGGCTCGGTCAGTACTTGGGAGGGAGACCACCTGGGAACACCGAGGGCTGATGACACCCTTCTTTTTGCATTTTTTTATTGCGTGCTTCTGTGACTTATTTTTTTTTTTTTTTTACACTCACGTGTGACGTGTGGGTTGTTTTATTTACTGTTACATTCAACTGGCGCAGCCTACTGGTAGAGCCAACGTCGAAGTGCAAAAACAATATGCAAGCCGCTAGGCGATTGTACGCGCAGTGACGGTGGTAACCGGTATAAGTAATGGTGCAAAATTTAGTCGCACAAACTGCTAACCGTTTACCTATTACACCCGTATCCAGCTCAGTGACAATCAATAACATGCCGCATTGCTAGCGCCAAACGTGGGCTGCTGCGGACGCAAATCGTTGCTCTCGTCCTCTTGTTTTATTGCCAGCTCGACTCGGCAGCGACTAACCATAACAAACGGAGCAATCCACGTACACGACGTGTGCCTGTACTATCAACGGAAAGACAGTGCCGCGTTCGTGCTGTAGCAATACGTTGCGAATGCACATAGCACGATACAGGTGCAGTCGTAAACATAGCATCCCTCCCATCGGCCATACCATGCTGAATACGCCGGTTCTCGTCCGATCCCCGAAGCTAAGCAGCATTGGGCTCGGTCAGTACTTGGGAGGGAGACCACCTGGGAACACCGAGTGCTGATGGCACCCTTCTTTTTGCATTTTTTTATTGCGTGCTTCTGTGACTTATTTTTTTTTTTTTTACACTCACGTGTGGGTTGTTTTATTTACTGTTACATTCAACTGGCGCAGCCTACTGGTAGAGCCAACGTCGAAGTGCAAAAACAATATGCAAGCCGCCAGGCGATTGTACGCGCAGTGACGATGGTAACCGGTATAAGTAATGGTGCAAAATTTAGTCGCACAAACTGCTAACCGTTTACCTATTACACCCGTATCCAGCTCAGTGACAATCAATAACTTGCCGCATTGCTAGCGCCAAACGTGGGCTGCAGCGGACGCAAATCGTTGCTCTCGTCCTCTTGTTTTATTGCCAGCTCGACTCGGCAGCGACTAACCATAACAAACGGAGCAATCCACGTACACGACGTGTGCCTGTACTATCAACGGAAAGACAGTGCCGCGTACGTGCTGTAGCAATACCTTGCGAATGCACATAGCACGATACAGGTGCAGTCGTAAACATAGCATCCCTGCTATCGGCCATACCATGCTGAATACGCCGGTTCTCGTCCGATCCCCGAAGCTAAGCAGCATTGGGCTCGGTCAGTACTTGTGAGGGAGACCACCTGGGAACACCGAGTGCTGATGGCACCCTTCTTTTTGCATTTTTTTATTGCGTGCTTCTGTGACTTATTTTTTTTTTTTTTACACTCACGTGTGGGTTGTTTTATTTACTGTTACATTCAACTGGCGCAGCCTACTGGTAGAGCCAACGTCGAAGTGCAAAAACAATATGCAAGCCGCTAGGCGATTGTACGCGCAGTGACGGTGGTAACCGGTATAAGTAATGGTGCAAAATTTAGTCGCACAAACTGCTAACCGTTTACCTATTACACCCGTATCCAGCTCAGTGACAATCAATAACTTGGCGCATTGCTAGCGCCAAACGTGGGCTGCAGCGGACGCAAATCGTTGCTCTCGTCCTCGTGTTTTATTGCCAGCTCGACTCGGCAGCAACTAACCATAACAAACGGAGCAATCCACGTACACGACGTGTGCCTGTACTATCAACGGAAAGACAGTGCCGCGTACGTGCTGTAGCAATACGTTGCGAATGCACATAGCACGATACAGGTGCAGTCGTAAACATAGCATCCCTGCCATCGGCCATACCATGCTGAATACGCCGGTTCTCGTCCGATCCCCGAAGCTAAGCAGCATTGGGCTCGGTCAGTACTTGGGAGGGAGACCACCTGGGAACACCGAGTGCTGATGGCACCCTTCTTTTTGCATTTTTTTATTGCGTGCTTCTGTGACTTATTTTTGTTTTTTTTTACACTCACGTGCGGGTTGTTTTATTTACTGTTACATTCAACTGGCGCAGCCTACTGGTAGAGCCAACGTCGAAGTGCAAAAACAATATGCAAGCCGCCAGGCGATTGTACGCGCAGTGACGGTGGTAACCGGTATAAGTAACGGTGCAAAATTTAGTCGCACAAACTGCTAACCGTTTACCTATTACACCCGTATCCAGCTCAGTGACAATCAATAACTTGCCGCATTGCTAGCGCCAAACGTGGGCTGCAGCGGACGCAAATCGTTGCTCTCGTCCTCGTGTTTTATTGCCAGCTCGACTCGGCAGCAACTAACCATAACAAACGGAGCAATCCACGTACACGACGTGTGCCTGTACTATCAACGGAAAGACAGTGCCGCGTACGTGCTGTAGCAATACGTTGCGAATACACATAGCACGATACAGGTGCAGTCGTAAACATAGCATCCCTGCCATCGGCCATACCATGCTGAATACGCCGGTTCTCGTCCGATCCCCGAAGCTAAGCAGCATTGGGCTCGGTCAGTACTTGGGAGGGAGACCACCTGGGAACACCGAGTGCTGATGGCACCCTTCTTTTTGCATTTTTTTATTGCGTGCTTCTGTGACTTTTTTTTTTTTTTTTACACTCACGTGTGGGTTGTTTTATTTACTGTTACATTCAACTGGCGCAGCCTACTGGTAGAGCCAACGTCGAAGTGCAAAAACAATATGCAAGCCGCCAGGCGATTGTACGCGCAGTGACGGTGGTAACCGGTATAAGTAATGGTGCAAAATTTAGTCGCACAAACTGCTAACCGTTTACCTATTACACCCGTATCCAGCTCAGTGACAATCAATAACTTGCCGCATTCCTAGCGCCAAACGTGGGCTGCAGCGGACGCAAATCGTTGCTCTCGTCCTGTTGTTTTATTGCCAGCTCGACTCGGCAGCGACTAACCATAACAAACGGAGCAATCCACGTACACGACGTGTGCCTGTACTATCAACGGAAAGACAGTGCCGCGTACGTGCTGTAGCAATACGTTGCGAATGCACATAGCACGATACAGGTGCAGTCGTAAACATAGCATCCCTGCCATCGGCCATACCATGCTGAATACGCCGGTTCTCGTCCGATCCCCGAAGCTAAGCAGCATTGGGCTCGGTCAGTACTTGGGAGGGAGACCACCTGGGAACACCGAGTGCTGATGGCACCCTTCTTTTTGCATTTTTTTATTGCGTGCTTCTGTGACTTATTTTTGTTTTTTTTTACACTCACGTGTGGGTTGTTTTATTTACTGTTACATTCAACTGGCGCAGCCTACTGGTAGAGCCAACGTCGAAGTGCAAAAACAATATGCAAGCCGCCAGGCGATTGTACGCGCAGTGACGGTGGTAACCGGTATAAGTAACGGTGCAAAATTTAGTCGCACAAACTGCTAACCGTTTACCTATTACACCCGTATCCAGCTCAGTGACAATCAATAACTTGCCGCATTGCTAGCGCCAAACGTGGGCTGCAGCGGACGCAAATCGTTGCTCTCGTCCTCTTGTTTTATTGCCAGCTCGACTCGGCAGCGACTAACCATAACAAACGGAGCAATCCACGTACACGACGTGTGCCTGTACTATCAACGGAAAGACAGTGCCGCGTACGTGCTGTAGCAATACGTTGCGAATGCACATAGCACGATACAGGTGCAGTCGTAAACATAGCATCCCTGCCATCGGCCATACCATGCTGAATACGCCGGTTCTCGTCCGATCCCCGAAGCTAAGCAGCATTGGGCTCGGTCAGTACTTGGGAGGGAGACCACCTGGGAACACCGAGTGCTGATGGCACCCTTCTTTTTGCATTTTTTTATTGCGTGCTTCTGTGACTTATTTTTTTTTTTTTTTACACTCACGTGTGGGTTGTTTTATTTACTGTTACATTCAACTGGCGCAGCCTACTGGTAGAGCCAACGTCGAAGTGCAAAAACAATATGCAAGCCGCCAGGCGATTGTACGCGCAGTGACGGTGGTAACCGGTATAAGTAATGGTGCAAAATTTAGTCGCACAAACTGCTAACCGTTTACCTATTACACCCGTATCCAGCTCAGTGACAATCAATAACTTGCCGCATTGCTAGCGCCAAACGTGGGCTGCAGCGGACGCAAATCGTTGCTCTCGTCCTGTTGTTTTATTGCCAGCTCGACTCGGCAGCGACTAACCATAACAAACGGAGCAATCCACGTACACGACGTGTGCCTGTACTATCAACGGAAAGACAGTGCCGCGTACGTGCTGTAGCAATACGTTGCGAATGCACATAGCACGATACAGGTGCAGTCGTAAACATAGCATCCCTGCCATCGGCCATACCATGCTGAATACGCCGGTTCTCGTCCGATCCCCGAAGCTAAGCAGCATTGGGATCGGTCAGCACTTGGGAGGGAGACCACCTGGGAACACCGAGTGCTGATGGCACCCTTCTTTTTGCATTTTTTTATTGCGTGCTTCTGTGACTTATTTTTGTTTTTTTTTACACTCACGTGTGGGTTGTTTTATTTACTGTTACATTCAACTGGCGCAGCCTACTGGTAGAGCCAACGTCGAAGTGCAAAAACAATATGCAAGCCGCCAGGCGATTGTACGCGCAGTGACGGTGGTAACCGGTATAAGTAACGGTGCAAAATTTAGTCGCACAAACTGCTAACCGTTTACCTATTACACCCGTATCCAGCTCAGTGACAATCAATAACTTGCCGCATTGCTAGCGCCAAACGTGGGCTGCAGCGGACGCAAATCGTTGCTCTCGTCCTCTTGTTTTATTGCCAGCTCGACTCGGCAGCGACTAACCATAACAAACGGAGCAATCCACGTACACGACGTGTGCCTGTACTATCAACGGAAAGACAGTGCCGCGTACGTGCTGTAGCAATACGTTGCGAATGCACATAGCACGATACAGGTGCAGTCGTAAACATAGCATCCCTGCCATCGGCCATACCATGCTGAATACGCCGGTTCTCGTCCGATCCCCGAAGCTAAGCAGCATTGGGCTCGGTCAGTACTTGGGAGGGAGACCACCTGGGAACACCGAGTGCTGATGGCACCCTTCTTTTTGCATTTTTTTATTGCGTGCTTCTGTGACTTATTTTTTTTTTTTTACACTCACGTGTGGGTTGTTTTATTTACTGTTACATTCAACTGGCGCAGCCTACTGGTAGAGCCAACGTCGAAGTGCAAAAACAATATGCAAGCCGCCAGGCGATTGTACGCGCAGTGACGGTGGTAACCGGTATAAGTAATGGTGCAAAATTTAGTCGCACAAACTGCTAACCGTTTACCTATTACACCCGTATCCAGCTCAGTGACAATCAATAACTTGCCGCATTGCTAGCGCCAAACGTGGGCTGCAGCGGACGCAAATCGTTGCTCTCGTCCTCTTGTTTTATTGCCAGCTCGACTCGGCAGCGACTAACCATAACAAACGGAGCAATCCACGTACACGACGTGTGCCTGTACTATCAACGGAAAGACAGTGCCGCGTACGTGCTGTAGCAATACGTTGCGAATGCACATAGCACGATACAGGTGCAGTCGTAAACATAGCATCCCTGCCATCGGCCATACCATGCTGAATACGCCGGTTCTCGTCCGATCCCCGAAGCTAAGCAGCATTGGGCTCGGTCAGCACTTGGGAGGGAGACCACCTGGGAACACCGAGTGCTGATGGCACCCTTCTTTTTGCATTTTTTTATTGCGTGCTTCTGTGACTTATTTTTGTTTTTTTTTTACACTCACGTGTGGGTTGTTTTATTTACTGTTACATTCAACTGGCGCAGCCTACTGGTAGAGCCAACGTCGAAGTGCAAAAACAATATGCAAGCCGCCAGGCGATTGTACGCGCAGTGACGGTGGTAACCGGTATAAGTAACGGTGCAAAATTTAGTCGCACAAACTGCTAACCGTTTACCTATTACACCCGTATCCAGCTCAGTGACAATCAATAACTTGCCGCATTGCTAGCGCCAAACGTGGGCTGCAGCGGACGCAAATCGTTGCTCTCGTCCTCTTGTTTTATTGCCAGCTCGACTCGGCAGCGACTAACCATAACAAACGGAGCAATCCACGTACACGACGTGTGCCTGTACTATCAACGGAAAGACAGTGCCGCGTACGTGCTGTAGCAATACGTTGCGAATGCACATAGCACGATACAGGTGCAGTCGTAAACATAGCATCCCTGCCATCGGCCATACCATGCTGAATACGCCGGTTCTCGTCCGATCCCCGAAGCTAAGCAGCATTGGGCTCGGTCAGTACTTGGGAGGGAGACCACCTGGGAACACCGAGGGCTGATGACACCCTTCTTTTTGCATTTTTTTATTGCGTGCTTCTGTGACTTATTTTTTTTTTTTTTTTACACTCACGTGTGACGTGTGGGTTGTTTTATTTACTGTTACATTCAACTGGCGCAGCCTACTGGTAGAGCCAACGTCGAAGTGCAAAAACAATATGCAAGCCGCTAGGCGATTGTACGCGCAGTGACGGTGGTAACCGGTATAAGTAATGGTGCAAAATTTAGTCGCACAAACTGCTAACCGTTTACCTATTACACCCGTATCCAGCTCAGTGACAATCAATAACATGCCGCATTGCTAGCGCCAAACGTGGGCTGCTGCGGACGCAAATCGTTGCTCTCGTCCTCTTGTTTTATTGCCAGCTCGACTCGGCAGCGACTAACCATAACAAACGGAGCAATCCACGTACACGACGTGTGCCTGTACTATCAACGGAAAGACAGTGCCGCGTTCGTGCTGTAGCAATACGTTGCGAATGCACATAGCACGATACAGGTGCAGTCGTAAACATAGCATCCCTCCCATCGGCCATACCATGCTGAATACGCCGGTTCTCGTCCGATCCCCGAAGCTAAGCAGCATTGGGCTCGGTCAGTACTTGGGAGGGAGACCACCTGGGAACACCGAGTGCTGATGGCACCCTTCTTTTTGCATTTTTTTATTGCGTGCTTCTGTGACTTATTTTTTTTTTTTTACACTCACGTGTGGGTTGTTTTATTTACTGTTACATTCAACTGGCGCAGCCTACTGGTAGAGCCAACGTCGAAGTGCAAAAACAATATGCAAGCCGCCAGGCGATTGTACGCGCAGTGACGATGGTAACCGGTATAAGTAATGGTGCAAAATTTAGTCGCACAAACTGCTAACCGTTTACCTATTACACCCGTATCCAGCTCAGTGACAATCAATAACTTGCCGCATTGCTAGCGCCAAACGTGGGCTGCAGCGGACGCAAATCGTTGCTCTCGTCCTCTTGTTTTATTGCCAGCTCGACTCGGCAGCGACTAACCATAACAAACGGAGCAATCCACGTACACGACGTGTGCCTGTACTATCAACGGAAAGACAGTGCCGCGTACGTGCTGTAGCAATACCTTGCGAATGCACATAGCACGATACAGGTGCAGTCGTAAACATAGCATCCCTGCTATCGGCCATACCATGCTGAATACGCCGGTTCTCGTCCGATCCCCGAAGCTAAGCAGCATTGGGCTCGGTCAGTACTTGGGAGGGAGACCACCTGGGAACACCGAGGGCTGATGACACCCTTCTTTTTGCATTTTTTTATTGCGTGCTTCTGTGACTTATTTTTTTTTTTTTTACACTCACGTGTGACGTGTGGGTTGTTTTATTTACTGTTACATTCAACTGGCGCAGCCTACTGGTAGAGCCAACGTCGAAGTGCAAAAACAATATGCAAGCCGCTAGGCGATTGTACGCGCAGTGACGGTGGTAACCGGTATAAGTAATGGTGCAAAATTTAGTCGCACAAACTGCTAACCGTTTACCTATTACACCCGTATCCAGCTCAGTGACAATCAATAACATGCCGCATTGCTAGCGCCAAACGTGGGCTGCTGCGGACGCAAATCGTTGCTCTCGTCCTCTTGTTTTATTGCCAGCTCGACTCGGCAGCGACTAACCATAACAAACGGAGCAATCCACGTACACGACGTGTGCCTGTACTATCAACGGAAAGACAGTGCCGCGTTCGTGCTGTAGCAATACGTTGCGAATGCACATAGCACGATACAGGTGCAGTCGTAAACATAGCATCCCTCCCATCGGCCATACCATGCTGAATACGCCGGTTCTCGTCCGATCCCCGAAGCTAAGCAGCATTGGGCTCGGTCAGTACTTGGGAGGGAGACCACCTGGGAACACCGAGTGCTGATGGCACCCTTCTTTTTGCATTTTTTTATTGCGTGCTTCTGTGACTTATTTTTTTTTTTTTACACTCACGTGTGGGTTGTTTTATTTACTGTTACATTCAACTGGCGCAGCCTACTGGTAGAGCCAACGTCGAAGTGCAAAAACAATATGCAAGCCGCCAGGCGATTGTACGCGCAGTGACGATGGTAACCGGTATAAGTAATGGTGCAAAATTTAGTCGCACAAACTGCTAACCGTTTACCTATTACACCCGTATCCAGCTCAGTGACAATCAATAACTTGCCGCATTGCTAGCGCCAAACGTGGGCTGCAGCGGACGCAAATCGTTGCTCTCGTCCTCTTGTTTTATTGCCAGCTCGACTCGGCAGCGACTAACCATAACAAACGGAGCAATCCACGTACACGACGTGTGCCTGTACTATCAACGGAAAGACAGTGCCGCGTACGTGCTGTAGCAATACCTTGCGAATGCACATAGCACGATACAGGTGCAGTCGTAAACATAGCATCCCTGCTATCGGCCATACCATGCTGAATACGCCGGTTCTCGTCCGATCCCCGAAGCTAAGCAGCATTGGGCTCGGTCAGTACTTGTGAGGGAGACCACCTGGGAACACCGAGTGCTGATGGCACCCTTCTTTTTGCATTTTTTTATTGCGTGCTTCTGTGACTTATTTTTTTTTTTTTTACACTCACGTGTGGGTTGTTTTATTTACTGTTACATTCAACTGGCGCAGCCTACTGGTAGAGCCAACGTCGAAGTGCAAAAACAATATGCAAGCCGCTAGGCGATTGTACGCGCAGTGACGGTGGTAACCGGTATAAGTAATGGTGCAAAATTTAGTCGCACAAACTGCTAACCGTTTACCTATTACACCCGTATCCAGCTCAGTGACAATCAATAACTTGGCGCATTGCTAGCGCCAAACGTGGGCTGCAGCGGACGCAAATCGTTGCTCTCGTCCTCGTGTTTTATTGCCAGCTCGACTCGGCAGCAACTAACCATAACAAACGGAGCAATCCACGTACACGACGTGTGCCTGTACTATCAACGGAAAGACAGTGCCGCGTACGTGCTGTAGCAATACGTTGCGAATGCACATAGCACGATACAGGTGCAGTCGTAAACATAGCATCCCTGCCATCGGCCATACCATGCTGAATACGCCGGTTCTCGTCCGATCCCCGAAGCTAAGCAGCATTGGGCTCGGTCAGTACTTGGGAGGGAGACCACCTGGGAACACCGAGTGCTGATGGCACCCTTCTTTTTGCATTTTTTTATTGCGTGCTTCTGTGACTTATTTTTGTTTTTTTTTACACTCACGTGCGGGTTGTTTTATTTACTGTTACATTCAACTGGCGCAGCCTACTGGTAGAGCCAACGTCGAAGTGCAAAAACAATATGCAAGCCGCCAGGCGATTGTACGCGCAGTGACGGTGGTAACCGGTATAAGTAACGGTGCAAAATTTAGTCGCACAAACTGCTAACCGTTTACCTATTACACCCGTATCCAGCTCAGTGACAATCAATAACTTGCCGCATTGCTAGCGCCAAACGTGGGCTGCAGCGGACGCAAATCGTTGCTCTCGTCCTCGTGTTTTATTGCCAGCTCGACTCGGCAGCAACTAACCATAACAAACGGAGCAATCCACGTACACGACGTGTGCCTGTACTATCAACGGAAAGACAGTGCCGCGTACGTGATGTAGCAATACGTTGCGAATACACATAGCACGATACAGGTGCAGTCGTAAACATAGCATCCCTGCCATCGGCCATACCATGCTGAATACGCCGGTTCTCGTCCGATCCCCGAAGCTAAGCAGCATTGGGCTCGGTCAGTACTTGGGAGGGAGACCACCTGGGAACACCGAGTGCTGATGGCACCCTTCTTTTTGCATTTTTTTATTGCGTGCTTCTGTGACTTATTTTTTTTTTTTTACACTCACGTGTGGGTTGTTTTATTTACTGTTACATTCAACTGGCGCAGCCTACTGGTAGAGCCAACGTCGAAGTGCAAAAACAATATGCAAGCCGCCAGGCGATTGTACGCGCAGTGACGGTGGTAACCGGTATAAGTAATGGTGCAAAATTTAGTCGCACAAACTGCTAACCGTTTACCTATTACACCCGTATCCAGCTCAGTGACAATCAATAACTTGCCGCATTCCTAGCGCCAAACGTGGGCTGCAGCGGACGCAAATCGTTGCTCTCGTCCTGTTGTTTTATTGCCAGCTCGACTCGGCAGCGACTAACCATAACAAACGGAGCAATCCACGTACACGACGTGTGCCTGTACTATCAACGGAAAGACAGTGCCGCGTACGTGCTGTAGCAATACGTTGCGAATGCACATAGCACGATACAGGTGCAGTCGTAAACATAGCATCCCTGCCATCGGCCATACCATGCTGAATACGCCGGTTCTCGTCCGATCCCCGAAGCTAAGCAGCATTGGGCTCGGTCAGTACTTGGGAGGGAGACCACCTGGGAACACCGAGTGCTGATGGCACCCTTCTTTTTGCATTTTTTTATTGCGTGCTTCTGTGACTTATTTTTGTTTTTTTTTACACTCACGTGTGGGTTGTTTTATTTACTGTTACATTCAACTGGCGCAGCCTACTGGTAGAGCCAACGTCGAAGTGCAAAAACAATATGCAAGCCGCCAGGCGATTGTACGCGCAGTGACGGTGGTAACCGGTATAAGTAACGGTGCAAAATTTAGTCGCACAAACTGCTAACCGTTTACCTATTACACCCGTATCCAGCTCAGTGACAATCAATAACTTGCCGCATTGCTAGCGCCAAACGTGGGCTGCAGCGGACGCAAATCGTTGCTCTCGTCCTCTTGTTTTATTGCCAGCTCGACTCGGCAGCGACTAACCATAACAAACGGAGCAATCCACGTACACGACGTGTGCCTGTACTATCAACGGAAAGACAGTGCCGCGTACGTGCTGTAGCAATACGTTGCGAATGCACATAGCACGATACAGGTGCAGTCGTAAACATAGCATCCCTGCCATCGGCCATACCATGCTGAATACGCCGGTTCTCGTCCGATCCCCGAAGCTAAGCAGCATTGGGCTCGGTCAGTACTTGGGAGGGAGACCACCTGGGAACACCGAGTGCTGATGGCACCCTTCTTTTTGCATTTTTTTATTGCGTGCTTCTGTGACTTATTTTTTTTTTTTTTACACTCACGTGTGGGTTGTTTTATTTACTGTTACATTCAACTGGCGCAGCCTACTGGTAGAGCCAACGTCGAAGTGCAAAAACAATATGCAAGCCGCCAGGCGATTGTACGCGCAGTGACGGTGGTAACCGGTATAAGTAATGGTGCAAAATTTAGTCGCACAAACTGCTAACCGTTTACCTATTACACCCGTATCCAGCTCAGTGACAATCAATAACTTGCCGCATTGCTAGCGCCAAACGTGGGCTGCAGCGGACGCAAATCGTTGCTCTCGTCCTCTTGTTTTATTGCCAGCTCGACTCGGCAGCGACTAACCATAACAAACGGAGCAATCCACGTACACGACGTGTGCCTGTACTATCAACGGAAAGACAGTGCCGCGTACGTGCTGTAGCAATACGTTGCGAATGCACATAGCACGATACAGGTGCAGTCGTAAACATAGCATCCCTGCCATCGGCCATACCATGCTGAATACGCCGGTTCTCGTCCGATCCCCGAAGCTAAGCAGCATTGGGATCGGTCAGCACTTGGGAGGGAGACCACCTGGGAACACCGAGTGCTGATGGCACCCTTCTTTTTGCATTTTTTTATTGCGTGCTTCTGTGACTTATTTTTGTTTTTTTTTACACTCACGTGTGGGTTGTTTTATTTACTGTTACATTCAACTGGCGCAGCCTACTGGTAGAGCCAACGTCGAAGTGCAAAAACAATATGCAAGCCGCCAGGCGATTGTACGCGCAGTGACGGTGGTAACCGGTATAAGTAACGGTGCAAAATTTAGTCGCACAAACTGCTAACCGTTTACCTATTACACCCGTATCCAGCTCAGTGACAATCAATAACTTGCCGCATTGCTAGCGCCAAACGTGGGCTGCAGCGGACGCAAATCGTTGCTCTCGTCCTCTTGTTTTATTGCCAGCTCGACTCGGCAGCGACTAACCATAACAAACGGAGCAATCCACGTACACGACGTGTGCCTGTACTATCAACGGAAAGACAGTGCCGCGTACGTGCTGTAGCAATACGTTGCGAATGCACATAGCACGATACAGGTGCAGTCGTAAACATAGCATCCCTGCCATCGGCCATACCATGCTGAATACGCCGGTTCTCGTCCGATCCCCGAAGCTAAGCAGCATTGGGCTCGGTCAGTACTTGGGAGGGAGACCACCTGGGAACACCGAGTGCTGATGGCACCCTTGTTTTTGCATTTTTTTATTGCGTGCTTCTGTGACTTATTTTTTTTTTTTTTTTTACACTCACGTGTGGGTTGTTTTATTTACTGTTACATTCAACTGGCGCAGCCTACTGGTAGAGCCAACGTCGAAGTGCAAAAACAAAATGCAAGCCGCTAGGCGATTGTACGCGCAGTGACGGTGGTAACCGGTATAAGTAATGGTGCAAAATTTAGTCGCACAAACTGCTAACCGTTTACCTATTACACCCGTATCCAGCTCAGTGACAATCAATAACTTGCCGCATTGCTAGCGCCAAACGTGGGCTGCAGCGGACGCAAATCGTTGCTCTCGTCCTCGTGTTTTATTGCCAGCTCGACTCGGCAGCAACTAACCATAACAAACGGAGCAATCCACGTACACGACGTGTGCCTGTACTATCAACGGAAAGACAGTGCCGCGTACGTGCTGTAGCAATACGTTGCGAATGCACATAGCACGATACAGGTGCAGTAGTAAACATAGCATCCCTGCCATCGGCCATACCATGCTGAATACGCCGGTTCTCGTCCGATCCCCAAAGCTAAGCAGCATTGGTCTCGGTCAGTACTTGGAGGGAGACCACCTGGGAACACCGAGTGCTGATGGCACCCTTCTTTTTGCATTTTTTTATTGCGTGCTTCTGTGACTTATTTTTTTTTTTTTTTTACACTCACGTGTGGGTTGTTTTATTTACTGTTACATTCAACTGGCGCAGCCTACTGGTAGAGCCAACGTCGAAGTGCAAAAACAATATGCAAGCCGCTAGGCGATTGTACGCGCAGTGACGGTGGTAACCGGTATAAGTAATGGTGCAAAATTTAGTCGCACAAACTGCTAACCGTTTACCTATTACACCCGTATCCAGCTCAGTGACAATCAATAACTTGGCGCATTGCTAGCGCCAAACGTGGGCTGCAGCGGACGCAAATCGTTGCTCTCGTCCTCGTGTTTTATTGCCAGCTCGACTCGGCAGCAACTAACCATAACAAACGGAGCAATCCACGTACACGACGTGTGCCTGTACTATCAACGGAAAGACATTGCCGCGTACGTGCTGTAGCAATACGTTGCGAATGCACATAGCACGATACAGGTGCAGGCGTAAACATGGCATCCCTGCCATCGGCCATACCATGCTGAATACGCCGGTTCTCGTCCGATCCCCGAAGCTAAGCAGCATTGGGCTCGGTCAGTACTTGGGAGGGAGACCACCTGGGAACACCGAGTGCTGATGGCACCCTTCTTTTTGGATTTTTTTATTGCGTGCTTCTGTGACTTATTTTTTTTTTTTTTTTACACTCACGTGTGGGTTGTTTTATTTACTGTTACATTCAACTGGCGCAGCCTACTGGTAGAGCCAACGTCGAAGTGCAAAAACAATATGCAAGCCGCCAGGCGATTGTACGCGCAGTGACGATGGTAACCGGTATAAGTAATGGTGCAAAATTTAGTCGCACAAACTGCTAACCGTTTACCTATTACACCCGTATCCAGCTGAGTGACAATCAATAACTTGCCGCATTGCTAGCGCCAAACGTGGGCTGCAGCGGACGCAAATCGTTGCTCTCGTCCTCTTGTTTTATTGCCAGCTCGACTCGGCAGCGACTAACCATAACAAACGGAGCAATCCACGTACACGACGTGTGCCTGTACTATCAACGGAAAGACAGTGCCGCGTACGTGCTGTAGCAATACCTTGCGAATGCACATAGCACGGTACAGGTGCAGTCGTAAACATAGCATCCCTGCTATCGGCCATACCATGCTGAATACGCCGGTTCTCGTCCGATCCCCGAAGCTAAGCAGCATTGGGCTCGGTCAGTACTTGGGAGGGAGACCACCTGGGAACACCGAGTGCTGATGGCACCCTTCTTTTTGCATTTTTTTATTGCGTGCTTCTGTGACTTATTTTTTTTTTTTTACACTCACGTGTGGGTTGTTTTATTTACTGTTACATTCAACTGGCGCAGCCTACTGGTAGAGCCAACGTCGAAGTGCAAAAACAATATGCAAGCCGCTAGGCGATTGTACGCGCAGTGACGGTGGTAACCGGTATAAGTAATGGTGCAAAATTTAGTCGCACAAACTGCTAACCGTTTACCTATTACACCCGTATCCAGCTCAGTGACAATCAATAACTTGGCGCATTGCTAGCGCCAAACGTGGGCTGCAGCGGACGCAAATCGTTGCTCTCGTCCTCGTGTTTTATTGCCAGCTCGACTCGGCAGCAACTAACCATAACAAACGGAGCAATCCACGTACACGACGTGTGCCTGTACTATCAACGGAAAGACAGTGCCGCGTACGTGCTGTAGCAATACGTTGCGAATGCACATAGCACGATACAGGTGCAGTCGTAAACATAGCATCCCTGCCATCGGCCATACCATGCTGAATACGCCGGTTCTCGTCCGATCCCCGAAGCTAAGCAGCATTGGGCTCGGTCAGTACTTGGGAGGGAGACCACCTGGGAACACCGAGTGCTGATGGCACCCTTCTTTTTGCATTTTTTTATTGCGTGCTTCTGTGACTTATTTTTTTTTTTTACACTCACGTGTGGGTTGTTTTATTTACTGTTACATTCAACTGGCGCAGCCTACTGGTAGAGCCAACGTCGAAGTGCAAAAACAATATGCAAGCCGCCAGGCGATTGTACGCGCAGTGACGGTGGTAACCGGTATAAGTAATGGTGCAAAATTTAGTCGCACAAACTGCTAACCGTTTACCTATTACACCCGTATCCAGCTCAGTGACAATCAATAACTTGCCGCATTCTTAGCGCCAAACGTGGGCTGCAGCGGACGCAAATCGTTGCTCTCGTCCTCTTGTTTTATTGCCAGCTCGACTCGGCAGCGACTAACCATAACAAACGGAGCAATCCACGTACACGACGTGTGCCTGTACTATCAACGGAAAGACAGTGCCGCGTACGTGCTGTAGCAATACGTTGCGAATGCACATAGCACGATACAGGTGCAGTCGTAAACATAGCATCCCTGCCATCGGCCATACCATGCTGAATACGCCGGTTCTCGTCCGATCCCCGAAGCTAAGCAGCATTGGGCTCGGTCAGTACTTGGGAGGGAGACCACCTGGGAACACCGAGTGCTGATGGCACCCTTCTTTTTGCATTTTTTTATTGCGTGCTTCTGTGACTTATTTTTGTTTTTTTTTTACACTCACGTGTGGGTTGTTTTATTTACTGTTACATTCAACTGGCGCAGCCTACTGGTAGAGCCAACGTCGAAGTGCAAAAACAATATGCAAGCCGCCAGGCGATTGTACGCGCAGTGACGGTGGTAACCGGTATAAGTAACGGTGCAAAATTTAGTCGCACAAACTGCTAACCGTTTACCTATTACACCCGTATCCAGCTCAGTGACAATCAATAACTTGCCGCATTGCTAGCGCCAAACGTGGGCTGCAGCGGACGCAAATCGTTGCTCTCGTCCTCTTGTTTTATTGCCAGCTCGACTCGGCAGCGACTAACCATAACAAACGGAGCAATCCACGTACACGACGTGTGCCTGTACTATCAACGGAAAGACAGTGCCGCGTACGTGCTGTAGCAATACGTTGCGAATGCACATAGCACGATACAGGTGCAGTCGTAAACATAGCATCCCTGCCATCGGCCATACCATGCTGAATACGCCGGTTCTCGTCCGATCCCCGAAGCTAAGCAGCATTGGGCTCGGTCAGTACTTGGGAGGGAGACCACCTGGGAACACCGAGTGCTGATGGCACCCTTCTTTTTGCATTTTTTTATTGCGTGCTTCTGTGACTTATTTTTTTTTTTTACACTCACGTGTGGGTTGTTTTATTTACTGTTACATTCAACTGGCGCAGCCTACTGGTAGAGCCAACGTCGAAGTGCAAAAACAATATGCAAGCCGCCAGGCGATTGTACGCGCAGTGACGGTGGTAACCGGTATAAGTAATGGTGCAAAATTTAGTCGCACAAACTGCTAACCGTTTACCTATTACACCCGTATCCAGCTCAGTGACAATCAATAACTTGCCGCATTCCTAGCGCCAAACGTGGGCTGCAGCGGACGCAAATCGTTGCTCTCGTCCTCTTGTTTTATTGCCAGCTCGACTCGGCAGCGACTAACCATAACAAACGGAGCAATCCACGTACACGACGTGTGCCTGTACTATCAACGGAAAGACAGTGCCGCGTACGTGCTGTAGCAATACGTTGCGAATGCACATAGCACGATACAGGTGCAGTCGTAAACATAGCATCCCTGCCATCGGCCATACCATGCTGAATACGCCGGTTCTCGTCCGATCCCCGAAGCTAAGCAGCATTGGGCTCGGTCAGTACTTGGGAGGGAGACCACCTGGGAACACCGAGTGCTGATGGCACCCTTCTTTTTGCATTTTTTTATTGCGTGCTTCTGTGACTTATTTTTGTTTTTTTTTTACACTCACGTGTGGGTTGTTTTATTTACTGTTACATTCAACTGGCGCAGCCTACTGGTAGAGCCAACGTCGAAGTGCAAAAACAATATGCAAGCCGCCAGGCGATTGTACGCGCAGTGACGGTGGTAACCGGTATAAGTAACGGTGCAAAATTTAGTCGCACAAACTGCTAACCGTTTACCTATTACACCCGTATCCAGCTCAGTGACAATCAATAACTTGCCGCATTGCTAGCGCCAAACGTGGGCTGCAGCGGACGCAAATCGTTGCTCTCGTCCTCTTGTTTTATTGCCAGCTCGACTCGGCAGCGACTAACCATAACAAACGGAGCAATCCACGTACACGACGTGTGCCTGTACTATCAACGGAAAGACAGTGCCGCGTACGTGCTGTAGCAATACGTTGCGAATGCACATAGCACGATACAGGTGCAGTCGTAAACATAGCATCCCTGCCATCGGCCATACCATGCTGAATACGCCGGTTCTCGTCCGATCCCCGAAGCTAAGCAGCATTGGGCTCGGTCAGTACTTGGGAGGGAGACCACCTGGGAACACCGAGTGCTGATGGCACCCTTCTTTTTGCATTTTTTTATTGCGTGCTTCTGTGACTTATTTTTTTTTTTTTTTACACTCACGTGTGGGTTGTTTTATTTACTGTTACATTCAACTGGCGCAGCCTACTGGTAGAGCCAACGTCGAAGTGCAAAAACAATATGCAAGCCGCCAGGCGATTGTACGCGCAGTGACGGTGGTAACCGGTATAAGTAATGGTGCAAAATTTAGTCGCACAAACTGCTAACCGTTTACCTATTACACCCGTATCCAGCTCAGTGACAATCAATAACTTGCCGCATTGCTAGCGCCAAACGTGGGCTGCAGCGGACGCAAATCGTTGCTCTCGTCCTCGTGTTTTATTGCCAGCTCGACTCGGCAGCAACTAACCATAACAAACGGAGCAATCCACGTACACGACGTGTGCCTGTACTATCAACGGAAAGACATTGCCGCGTACGTGCTGTAGCAATACGTTGCGAATGCACATAGCACGATACAGGTGCAGTCGTAAACATGGCATCCCTGCCATCGGCCATACCATGCTGAATACGCCGGTTCTCGTCCGATCCCCGAAGCTAAGCAGCATTGGGCTCGGTCAGTACTTGGGAGGGAGACCACCTGGGAACACCGAGTGCTGATGGCACCCTTCTTTTTGGATTTTTTTATTGCGTGCTTCTGTGACTTATTTTTTTTTTTTTTTTACACTCACGTGTGGGTTGTTTTATTTACTGTTACATTCAACTGGCGCAGCCTACTGGTAGAGCCAACGTCGAAGTGCAAAAACAATATGCAAGCCGCCAGGCGATTGTACGCGCAGTGACGATGGTAACCGGTATAAGTAATGGTGCAAAATTTAGTCGCACAAACTGCTAACCGTTTACCTATTACACCCGTATCCAGCTCAGTGACAATCAATAACTTGCCGCATTGCTAGCGCCAAACGTGGGCTGCAGCGTACGCAAATCGTTGCTCTCGTCCTCTTGTTTTATTGCCAGCTCGACTCGGCAGCGACTAACCATAACAAACGGAGCAATCCACGTACACGACGTGTGCCTGTACTATCAACGGAAAGACAGTGCCGCGTACGTGCTGTAGCAATACCTTGCGAATGCACATAGCACGATACAGGTGCAGTCGTAAACATAGCATCCCTGCTATCGGCCATACTATGCTGAATACGCCGGTTCTCGTCCGATCCCCGAAGCTAAGCAGCATTGGGCTCGGTCAGTACTTGGGAGGGAGACCACCTGGGAACACCGAGTGCTGATGGCACCCTTCTTTTTGGATTTTTTTATTGCGTGCTTCTGTGACTTATTTTTTTTTTTTTTTTACACTCACGTGTGGGTTGTTTTATTTACTGTTACATTCAACTGGCGCAGCCTACTGGTAGAGCCAACGTCGAAGTGCAAAAACAATATGCAAGCCGCCAGGCGATTGTACGCGCAGTGACGATGGTAACCGGTATAAGTAATGGTGCAAAATTTAGTCGCACAAACTGCTAACCGTTTACCTATTACACCCGTATCCAGCTCAGTGACAATCAATAACTTGCCGCATTGCTAGCGCCAAACGTGGGCTGCAGCGTACGCAAATCGTTGCTCTCGTCCTCTTGTTTTATTGCCAGCTCGACTCGGCAGCGACTAACCATAACAAACGGAGCAATCCACGTACACGACGTGTGCCTGTACTATCAACGGAAAGACAGTGCCGCGTACGTGCTGTAGCAATACCTTGCGAATGCACATAGCACGATACAGGTGCAGTCGTAAACATAGCATCCCTGCTATCGGCCATACCATGCTGAATACGCCGGTTCTCGTCCGATCCCCGAAGCTAAGCAGCATTGGGCTCGGTCAGTACTTGGGAGGGAGACCACCTGGGAACACCGAGTGCTGATGGCACCCTTCTTTTTGCATTTTTTTATTGCGTGCTTCTGTGACTTATTTTTTTTTTTTTACACTCACGTGTGGGTTGTTTTATTTACTGTTACATTCAACTGGCGCAGCCTACTGGTAGAGCCAACGTCGAAGTGCAAAAACAATATGCAAGCCGCTAGGCGATTGTACGCGCAGTGACGGTGGTAACCGGTATAAGTAATGGTGCAAAATTTAGTCGCACAAACTGCTAACCGTTTACCTATTACACCCGTATCCAGCTCAGTGACAATCAATAACTTGGCGCATTGCTAGCGCCAAACGTGGGCTGCAGCGGACGCAAATCGTTGCTCTCGTCCTCGTGTTTTATTGCCAGCTCGACTCGGCAGCAACTAACCATAACAAACGGAGCAATCCACGTACACGACGTGTGCCTGTACTATCAACGGAAAGACAGTGCCGCGTACGTGCTGTAGCAATACGTTGCGAATGCACATAGCACGATACAGGTGCAGTCGTAAACATAGCATCCCTGCCATCGGCCATACCATGCTGAATACGCCGGTTCTCGTCCGATCCCCGAAGCTAAGCAGCATTGGGCTCGGTCAGTACTTGGGAGGGAGACCACCTGGGAACACCGAGTGCTGATGGCACCCTTCTTTTTGCATTTTTTTATTGCGTGCTTCTGTGACTTATTTTTGTTTGTTTTTTTACACTCACGTGTGGGTTGTTTTATTTACTGTTACATTCAACTGGCGCAGCCTACTGGTAGAGCCAACGTCGAAGTGCAAAAACAATATGCAAGCCGCCAGGCGATTGTACGCGCAGTGACGGTGGTAACCGGTATAAGTAACGGTGCAAAATTTAGTCGCACAAACTGCTAACCGTTTACCTATTACACCCGTATCCAGCTCAGTGACAATCAATAACTTGCCGCATTGCTAGCGCCAAACGTGGGCTGCAGCGGACGCAAATCGTTGCTCTCGTCCTCGTGTTTTATTGCCAGCTCGACTCGGCAGCAACTAACCATAACAAACGGAGCAATCCACGTACACGACGTGTGCCTGTACTATCAACGGAAAGACAGTGCCGCGTACGTGCTGTAGCAATACGTTGCGAATACACATAGCACGATACAGGTGCAGTCGTAAACATAGCATCCCTGCCATCGGCCATACCATGCTGAATACGCCGGTTCTCGTCCGATCCCCGAAGCTAAGCAGCATTGGGCTCGGTCAGTACTTGGGAGGGAGACCACCTGGGAACACCGAGTGCTGATGGCACCCTTCTTTTTGCATTTTTTTATTGCGTGCTTCTGTGACTTATTTTTTTTTTTTACACTCACGTGTGGGTTGTTTTATTTACTGTTACATTCAACTGGCGCAGCCTACTGGTAGAGCCAACGTCGAAGTGCAAAAACAATATGCAAGCCGCTAGGCGATTGTACGCGCAGTGACGGTGGTAACCGGTATAAGTAATGGTGCAAAATTTAGTCGCACAAACTGCTAACCGTTTACCTATTACACCCGTATCCAGCTCAGTGACAATCAATAACTTGGCGCATTGCTAGCGCCAAACGTGGGCTGCAGCGGACGCAAATCGTTGCTCTCGTCCTCGTGTTTTATTACCAGCTCGACTCGGCAGCAACTAACCATAACAAACGGAGCAATCCACGTACACGACGTGTGCCTGTACTATCAACGGAAAGACAGTGCCGCGTACGTGCTGTAGCAATACGTTGCGAATGCACATAGCACGATACAGGTGCAGTCGTAAACATAGGTCCCTGCCATCGGCCATACCATGCTGAATACGCCGGTTCTCGTCCGATCCCCGAAGCTAAGCAGCATTGGGCTCGGTCAGTACTTGGGAGGGAGACCACCTGGGAACACCGAGTGCTGATGGCACCCTTCTTTTTGCATTTTTTTATTGCGTGCTTCTGTGACTTATTTTTTTTTTTTACACTCACGTGTGGGTTGTTTTATTTACTGTTACATTCAACTGGCGCAGCCTACTGGTAGAGCCAACGTCGAAGTGCAAAAACAATATGCAAGCCGCCAGGCGATTGTACGCGCAGTGACGGTGGTAACCGGTATAAGTAATGGTGCAAAATTTAGTCGCACAAACTGCTAACCGTTTACCTATTACACCCGTATCCAGCTCAGTGACAATCAATAACTTGCCGCATTCCTAGCGCCAAACGTGGGCTGCAGCGGACGCAAATCGTTGCTCTCGTCCTCTTGTTTTATTGCCAGCTCGACTCGGCAGCGGCTAACCATAACAAACGGAGCAATCCACGTACACGACGTGTGCCTGTACTATCAACGGAAAGACAGTGCCGCGTACGTGCTGTAGCAATACGTTGCGAATGCACATAGCACGATACAGGTGCAGTCGTAAACATAGCATCCTTGCCATCGGCCATACCATGCTGAATACGCCGGTTCTCGTCCGATCCCCGAAGCTAAGCAGCATTGGGCTCGGTCAGTACTTGGGAGGGAGACCACCTGGGAACACCGAGTGCTGATGGCACCCTTCTTTTTGCATTTTTTTATTGCGTGCTTCTGTGACTTATTTTTGTTTTTTTTTTACACTCACGTGTGGGTTGTTTTATTTACTGTTACATTCAACTGGCGCAGCCTACTGGTAGAGCCAACGTCGAAGTGCAAAAACAATATGCAAGCCGCCAGGCGATTGTACGCGCAGTGACGGTGGTAACCGGTATAAGTAACGGTGCAAAATTTAGTCGCACAAACTGCTAACCGTTTACCTATTACACCCGTATCCAGCTCAGTGACAATCAATAACTTGCCGCATTGCTAGCGCCAAACGTGGGCTGCAGCGGACGCAAATCGTTGCTCTCGTCCTCTTGTTTTATTGCCAGCTCGACTCGGCAGCGACTAACCATAACAAACGGAGCAATCCACGTACACGACGTGTGCCTGTACTATCAACGGAAAGACAGTGCCGCGTACGTGCTGTAGCAATACGTTGCGAATGCACATAGCACGATACAGGTGCAGTCGTAAACATAGCATCCCTGCCATCGGCCATACCATGCTGAATACGCCGGTTCTCGTCCGATCCCCGAAGCTAAGCAGCATTGGGCTCGGTCAGTACTTGGGAGGGAGACCACCTGGGAACACCGAGTGCTGATGGCACCCTTCTTTTTGCATTTTTTTATTGCGTGCTTCTGTGACTTATTTTTTTTTTTTTACACTCACGTGTGGGTTGTTTTATTTACTGTTACATTCAACTGGCGCAGCCTACTGGTAGAGCCAACGTCGAAGTGCAAAAACAATATGCAAGCCGCCAGGCGATTGTACGCGCAGTGACGGTGGTAACCGGTATAAGTAATGGTGCAAAATTTAGTCGCACAAACTGCTAACCGTTTACCTATTACACCCGTATCCAGCTCAGTGACAATCAATAACTTGCCGCATTGCTAGCGCCAAACGTGGGCTGCAGCGGACGCAAATCGTTGCTCTCGTCCTCTTGTTTTATTGCCAGCTCGACTCGGCAGCGACTAACCATAACAAACGGAGCAATCCACGTACACGACGTGTGCCTGTACTATCAACGGAAAGACAGTGCCGCGTACGTGCTGTAGCAATACGTTGCGAATGCACATAGCACGATACAGGTGCAGTCGTAAACATAGCATCCCTGCCATCGGCCATACCATGCTGAATACGCCGGTTCTCGTCCGATCCCCGAAGCTAAGCAGCATTGGGCTCGGTCAGCACTTGGGAGGGAGACCACCTGGGAACACCGAGTGCTGATGGCACCCTTCTTTTTGCATTTTTTTATTGCGTGCTTCTGTGACTTATTTTTGTTTTTTTTTACACTCACGTGTGGGTTGTTTTATTTACTGTTACATTCAACTGGCGCAGCCTACTGGTAGAGCCAACGTCGAAGTGCAAAAACAATATGCAAGCCGCCAGGCGATTGTACGCGCAGTGACGGTGGTAACCGGTATAAGTAACGGTGCAAAATTTAGTCGCACAAACTGCTAACCGTTTACCTATTACACCCGTATCCAGCTCAGTGACAATCAATAACTTGCCGCATTGCTAGCGCCAAACGTGGGCTGCAGCGGACGCAAATCGTTGCTCTCGTCCTCTTGTTTTATTGCCAGCTCGACTCGGCAGCGACTAACCATAACAAACGGAGCAATCCACGTACACGACGTGTGCCTGTACTATCAACGGAAAGACAGTGCCGCGTACGTGCTGTAGCAATACGTTGCGAATGCACATAGCACGATACAGGTGCAGTCGTAAACATAGCATCCCTGCCATCGGCCATACCATGCTGAATACGCCGGTTCTCGTCCGATCCCCGAAGCTAAGCAGCATTGGGCTCGGTCAGTACTTGGGAGGGAGACCACCTGGGAACACCGAGTGCTGATGGCACCCTTGTTTTTGCATTTTTTTATTGCGTGCTTCTGTGACTTATTTTTTTTTTTTTTTTTACACTCACGTGTGGGTTGTTTTATTTACTGTTACATTCAACTGGCGCAGCCTACTGGTAGAGCCAACGTCGAAGTGCAAAAACAAAATGCAAGCCGCTAGGCGATTGTACGCGCAGTGACGGTGGTAACCGGTATAAGTAATGGTGCAAAATTTAGTCGCACAAACTGCTAACCGTTTACCTATTACACCCGTATCCAGCTCAGTGACAATCAATAACTTGGCGCATTGCTAGCGCCAAACGTGGGCTGCAGCGGACGCAAATCGTTGCTCTCGTCCTCGTGTTTTATTGCCAGCTCGACTCGGCAGCAACTAACCATAACAAACGGAGCAATCCACGTACACGACGTGTGCCTGTACTATCAACGGAAAGACAGTGCCGCGTACGTGCTGTAGCAATACGTTGCGAATGCACATAGCACGATACAGGTGCAGTCGTAAACATAGCATCCCTGCCATCGGCCATACCATGCTGAATACGCCGGTTCTCGTCCGATCCCCGAAGCTAAGCAGCATTGGTCTCGGTCAGTACTTGGGAGGGAGACCACCTGGGAACACCGAGTGCTGATGGCACCCTTCTTTTTGCATTTTTTTATTGCGTGCTTCTGTGACTTATTTTTTTTTTTTTTACACTCACGTGTGGGTTGTTTTATTTACTGTTACATTCAACTGGCGCAGCCTACTGGTAGAGCCAACGTCGAAGTGCAAAAACAATATGCAAGCCGCTAGGCGATTGTACGCGCAGTGACGGTGGTAACCGGTATAAGTAATGGTGCAAAATTTAGTCGCACAAACTGCTAACCGTTTACCTATTACACCCGTATCCAGCTCAGTGACAATCAATAACTTGGCGCATTGCTAGCGCCAAACGTGGGCTGCAGCGGACGCAAATCGTTGCTCTCGTCCTCGTGTTTTATTGCCAGCTCGACTCGGCAGCAACTAACCATAACAAACGGAGCAATCCACGTACACGACGTGTGCCTGTACTATCAACGGAAAGACAGTGCCGCGTACGTGCTGTAGCAATACGTTGCGAATGCACATAGCACGATACAGGTGCAGTCGTAAACATAGCATCCCTGCCATCGGCCATACCATGCTCACTCTGCCTCTGGACACGGACGCGTTCGGACGCAAGATGTCGAGCTCTGCAAGAGCGGTTTCAGCGGCCGCGTCTGGTCGTGGTAACAGGTCTTCTGTCGCCCTACCGGGCTATCGGTATGTACTACCGACTTTGCCATCAGGCGAAACTATGAAGGAGTGTCTGTTCTTACATTGTGACGTTGCCGGGAGACCATACCGCCTCGAAGACTTCCGTGACCCGCTGCAGGAACTCGGTGTATTGAAAGACGTGACCGGTATTGGGCCCTTCCAAATGACGCATGTGTGGCTCATCAAGCTACGAACTCCAGAGGTGAAGGAAGTGCTGGTTAGAGCGGGAGGCCTGGAGGTAAAAGGGCGCTTTTGCGCCGTCATTGACCCAGTGCAACAAGACATCACACTCAAAGTGCACTGGGTTCCATTCCACGTTACCGGGGAAGCATTGAAGAAGGCTTTCGACCCCTATGGCGAAGTGAAAGAAGTAAGACAAGAAGACTGGAAGGTGAGGGGCTTCGAACAAGCTGAGTCTACCACGCGTATTGTGCGGATGACGCTCCGAGAGAACTTAACACCGGACGCTCTGCCCCATTTGTTCAAGATATTTGGTGGCTCTGTGCTGGTTGTCGTTCCCGGGAGAGCTCCGATTTGCCTGCGGTGTCGACGCAAAGGACACATTAGAAGAGACTGCAGAGTGCCAAGGTGTTCCGAGTGCCGGGAATTCGGCCATGAAGCACATGATTGCGTACGTACGTATGCAAGAGTTACTGGCAGCACGCAACCCGACGACGAAGGTCTCGAATTGATGGAAGAGGAGGTAACGGAGAAACCGACAGCGTCCTCGGAAACGCCGGTTCAACAGGTGGCAAGTGTCGCAAAAAAGGTGGCAACGCCATCCGCGTCGACACAGGACGCCACAGCAGGAAGAAAGCAGAGAGAAAGAAGAAGGAATGAAGAAGAGAAGACACCGCCTGCGCCCGCAGAAACGGACCACGGGTGTGACGCGTTTAACGTGGAGATGGACGCGGAGCCAGAGACGCCATATGAGACGCCGGATGAGATGGTCACTGAGGAGCCAGCCGTGCCTTCCAAGAGGCACCGAAGCGATGCTCCAGAAGAGGAGACGCCGGCTGACAGTGTTCAGCGCCTGGAGCCGCAGTGGATGGTGGTCCGGTCGACCCGGGCCAAGAAAGGGAAGTCCGCCCCACCGCAACGGTCAGCGTCGCTCACCCGAGATGGGCAGGCGACGCAGTGACCAACGCGACTGGTGTCGCGGGTGCCCGTTGAAGCTGTCGTGCCGACAGGGACGCTCAGTTTGTGAGGGTTGCTATTTGCTGGGGGCCTTACTGTTGTTTTGCTCTTGCTCTTTGAAATGGCTATGTCGTTAGCTCCATTGCGCGTGGGAACCCTCAACGTTAGAGGTTTTAGGGCGAGACGGCGGCAGCGTCAGCTCCGACGCGTAATGTTGGAAGAAGATTTAGATATATTGGCCATTCAAGAGACTAAAATAGAGAGTGAGAGTGAGACTGATAGTATGGTTGCACAGTTTAGTGACCGCTATACTGTATGCGTTAGTCATGCTGTTGGCACAACGGCCGGTTGCTGTATTTTTATTAAGAAAGGTTTGGGTATAGTTGAGGAAAAAGTTATAAGTTGTCAGGGTGGTCGATTCGCGCTGTGCAATTTTGTATATTGCAACATAAAATACCGAATATTATGTGTGTATGCACCAACGAAAGTGAATGACCGGCTAAGTTTCTTTCAAGAAATATCGCACTATCTGAATACAGACAGATGTTTGATAGTGTTAGGAGATTTCAATTGCGTTTTGAGCTCGGACGATCGTTCGAGTGATGGATACTGGGCTGATAAGAGCGTTGTCTTTCTGAGGGGGGCCATTGGAAGAGCTCTGTTGGAAGACATTGCACATTACGCGAAAGGAGGCAATAATCGGCATTATACTCATTTTCAAGGCAATAGCCACGCGAGGTTAGACAGAGCTTATCTTTCGCAAGAAATCGCCACAATGTGCGATGACTACAAGGTGCTGAACATAACATTTAGCGACCGTTGTTTAGTAGCCTTCACGATAGGGAAAAAGATCACCGCAAAACCTAGAATGAAATGGGAAACATGGAAATTCAACGCGAAACTCTTAAAGGACGACCAATTTCTAGAAAGTGTACGCACAGAAATTGCCAAAGCAAATAATGACTGTGAAAAAGGATGGGGTGAGCGATGGGAGCGATTTAAAGAAGTCGTAAAAATGAATGCCATAGAGCGAGCAGTAGAAATGCGTTTTAAAGAGCGCCAAGAGGAAAATAACCTTAAAAAAATGCTTCAGGAATTTGTGGATGCCGAAACTGCAGCGCCAGGCACCTTTATGGAAGAAATAAGGGAAACAAAGAGTAAAATTGAGGCTATCGACACGGAAAAATACCGTGGCGCACTTATTCGCGCACGAATGGGAAAGATCTTGGCTGATGAAATGCCAACAAAGCGTGCATTGGGAACTGAGAAAAAGTATGCGAAGAGAAACGAAATAGTTGAGATTGAATACAAAGGGAAAATATCTAGAGATGCCGAAGAAATCAATTATGCGTTTACGGAATATTACAGGGAGCTCTTCAAGTGTAGAATACCGAGCAAGGCTGGGTATGAAAGCCATTTTCTAACCACTCTACCTAGGTTAGACGCCGAAGAAACAGATAGATTATCAGAAGATATCACAGCAAAGGAGATCGAAACGGCCATTGAAGACCTTAACCCTGGAAAATCGCCAGGACCTGATGGCCTAACAGCAGTTTTTTACAAAGCCTTTTGCTCGAAGATAGCCATCTTATTAGAGCGTGTTTTTATGGAGGCGTATCAAAAAGGTCGTTTGCCACCGTCCTTTAAAAGGGCGTATACAGTCTTGATACCAAAAAGCGATGACGCAAATAAACTTAACAAAGTAACAGGCTACAGGCCAATTACGCTGACAAACGTAGATTATAAAGTTTTAATGAAGATATTTGCGCGGAGACTACAAGGGGTTATTGGTGCTATAGTAGGACCGCATCAGACCTGCGGGATAAGAGGGAGGTCTATATTTACTAATATCCATGTGGCTCGCAGCATTCTTGAAACTTGTGATGCAGATTTTAGGAAAGTCGCTATGTTACAAATTGATCTAGAAAAGGCGTTTGACAGAGTATGTCACAATCTCCTGTTTACAATTCTTGGCTATGTCGGTGTTGGATCACGGATAACAGAGGGAGTTAAAATGGCATACAGTAATTGTACAACTAACCTCATTGTCAACCATAAGCTAACTGAAAGGATTGAAGTGCGTTCCTCTGTTCGTCAGGGGTGCCCCCTGTCACCTCTTTTGTTCGCAATATATCTAGAGGCTCTCTGTAAAAGAATTATTGATAGTCCGGACGTGCGAGGATTCAGCCTAGAAGGATGTGAGGTACGTTTATTAGCTTACGCCGATGATGTTGTTGTTTTCTGTGACGATAAGGAGAGTGTTCGAGCTACCATGACAATTATGCGTGAGTTTTGTGACATGACGGACAGCAACATAAACCTGAATAAGTGTGTCGGCTTGTGGCACGGCCGGTGGCAAACAACGCCGCGAGTTTTTGAAGGTATGCAGTGGAAGCTCACGCCTGGGATTTACCTTGGTGTACCGTTAGGCACGCATCGAGACACTAAAGACTTATGGAATGGCAAAGTCCAGGAATTAAAAGCTCAAACTGATAAGTGGGCCGGACGTGACCTCTCTATATTTGCACGTGCGGCTATCTGCAGAATCTTCTTGGTGAGCAAGCTGTGGTATCTCATGCAAGTCCTGAGTTGTTCCCGATTCAACCTCAAGAAATTCCATAGAGTATTTGCTGTTTTTGTGTGGCAGTCTGAATATGAAAGAACAAGCAGGAACAACTTGTTTCGCAAGTTGGGTCAGGGGGGCTTGTCATTACCAAATTTATACTTAAAGCAACTGATTTCTAGATTTTTGTTCTTACGAGACACGACAAATCCTTTCTTACGAACAGTTATTCAAGTCCGATTGAGCAATGTCTTACCTAACTTTGTTGTCTCGATGAGGGAGGGTGGGTGTTACGCAACGAGTAAGTTTTTACGTGAGGTGGTCGTAGCATTTAGATTTTTAAACCACCACTTTTCCATAGAATATTTGGCTGCAGTTAGTCGTAAGCGGATAAGCTCGGATTTAATAGATATTATGTTCCCAGAACCATTATATCGATTAATGTACCGCGAAGGCCAAGGCAAAGATGTCCTAAAACGTGTGAAACGAATGATTGTACCAGGGGGAGTGAAAACATTCTTTTTTAAACTACATACTAATACCTTGCCTGTAAAAACATGGCTAGAAGAAAGAGGGGACTATTTACCATGGGGGACTAACTGTTTGATTTGCAAGAAACCAGAAACTATAGAACACGTTTTTCTGGACTGTTGGAGCGCGGTCTTCTTTTGGGATATTATGCAAAGAACTATTAAGAAAGAATTGCCGTTAACAGCGCATGGTATCCGTTACCTATCCACAGTGCAAGACAGTACACCTTATGACATGTTCTTTCTTCTCGGCCTTCACAGTATCTGGAGAAACCGCATGGCTGTAAGGAATTGTGATATAAATGTGAGAACAGTAAACTCGTATTTTGCTGAGAATATCAGTAAGCTGCGGGAAGTTTTTCAGAAGTTAGCGTATGATGATGATCTGTTGTCATTGATGGATGCCCTTGCCAAAATGAAAGTTTTGTAATCTCAACCGCAAGCTTCTAGCGCAGCGGTGGGAAAGTGCATATTGTCAGATGGTGGGAGCAGTATGTATTGATGTATTTGTTGATTGTCTGGAAATAAAGAAAAAAAAAAAAATCGGCCATACCATGCTGAATACGCCGGTTCTCGTCCGATCCCCGAAGCTAAGCAGCATTGGGCTCGGTCAGTACTTGCGAGGGAGACCACCTGGGAACACCGAGTGCTGATGGCACCCTTCTTTTTGCATTTTTTTATTGCGTGCTTCTGTGACTTATTTTTTTTTTTTTTACACTCACGTGTGGGTTGTTTTATTTACTGTTACATTCAACTGGCGCAGCCTACTGGTAGAGCCAACGTCGAAGTGCAAAAACAATATGCAAGCCGCCAGGCGATTGTACGCGCAGTGACGGTGGTAACCGGTATAAGTAATGGTGCAAAATTTAGTCGCACAAACTGCTAACCGTTTACCTATTACACCCGTATCCAGCTCAGTGACAATCAATAACTTGCCGCATTGCTAGCGCCAAACGTGGGCTGCAGCGGACGCAAATCGTTGCTCTCGTCCTCTTGTTTTATTGCCAGCTCGACTCGGCAGCGACTAACCATAACAAACGGAGCAATCCACGTACACGACGTGTGCCTGTACTATCAACGGAAAGACAGTGCCGCGTACGTGCTGTAGCAATACGTTGCGAATGCACATAGCACGATACAGGTGCAGTCGTAAACATAGCATCCCTGCCATCGGCCATACCATGCTGAATACGCCGGTTCTCGTCCGATCCCCGAAGCTAAGCAGCATTGGGCTCGGTCAGTACTTGGGAGGGAGACCACCTGGGAACACCGAGTGCTGATGGCACCCTTCTTTTTGCATTTTTTTATTGCGTGCTTCTGTGACTTATTTTTGTTTTTTTTTACACTCACGTGTGGGTTGTTTTATTTACTGTTACATTCAACTGGCGCAGCCTACTGGTAGAGCCAACGTCGAAGTGCAAAAACAATATGCAAGCCGCCAGGCGATTGTACGCGCAGTGACGGTGGTAACCGGTATAAGTAACGGTGCAAAATTTAGTCGCACAAACTGCTAACCGTTTACCTATTACACCCGTATCCAGTTCAGTGACAATCAATAACTTGCCGCATTGCTAGCGCCAAACGTGGGCTGCAGCGGACGCAAATCGTTGCTCTCGTCCTCTTGTTTTATTGCCAGCTCGACTCGGCAGCGACTAACCATAACAAACGGAGCAATCCACGTACACGACGTGTGCCTGTACTATCAACGGAAAGACAGTGCCGCGTACGTGCTGTAGCAATACGTTGCGAATGCACATAGCACGATACAGGTGCAGTCGTAAACATAGCATCCCTGCCATCGGCCATACCATGCTGAATACGCCGGTTCTCGTCCGATCCCCGAAGCTAAGCAGCATTGGGCTCGGTCAGTACTTGGGAGGGAGACCACCTGGGAACACCGAGTGCTGATGGCACCCTTCTTTTTGCATTTTTTTATTGCGTGCTTCTGTGACTTATTTTTTTTTTTTTTTTTACACTCACGTGTGGGTTGTTTTATTTACTGTTACATTCAACTGGCGCAGCCTACTGGTAGAGCCAACGTCGAAGTGCAAAAACAATATGCAAGCCGCCAGGCGATTGTACGCGCAGTGACGGTGGTAACCGGTATAAGTAATGGTGCAAAATTTAGTCGCACAAACTGCTAACCGTTTACCTATTACACCCGTATCCAGCTCAGTGACAATCAATAACTTGCCGCATTGCTAGCGCCAAACGTGGGCTGCAGCGGACGCAAATCGTTGCTCTCGTCCTCTTGTTTTATTGCCAGCTCGACTCGGCAGCGACTAACCATAACAAACGGAGCAATCCACGTACACGACGTGTGCCTGTACTATCAACGGAAAGACAGTGCCGCGTACGTGCTGTAGCAATACGTTGCGAATGCACATAGCACGATACAGGTGCAGTCGTAAACATAGCATCCCTGCCATCGGCCATACCATGCTGAATACGCCAGTTCTCGTCCGATCCCCGAAGCTAAGCAGCATTGGGCTCGGTCAGTACTTGGGAGGGAGACCACCTGGGAACACCGAGTGCTGATGGCACCCTTCTTTTTGCATTTTTTTATTGCGTGCTTCTGTGACTTATTTTTGTTTTTTTTTACACTCACGTGTGGGTTGTTTTATTTACTGTTACATTCAACTGGCGCAGCCTACTGGTAGAGCCAACGTCGAAGTGCAAAAACAATATGCAAGCCGCCAGGCGATTGTACGCGCAGTGACGGTGGTAACCGGTATAAGTAACGGTGCAAAATTTAGTCGCACAAACTGCTAACCGTTTACCTATTACACCCGTATCCAGCTCAGTGACAATCAATAACTTGCCGCATTGCTAGCGCCAAACGTGGGCTGCAGCGGACGCAAATCGTTGCTCTCGTCCTCTTCTTTTATTGCCAGCTCGACTCGGCAGCGACTAACCATAACAAACGGAGCAATCCACGTACACGACGTGTGCCTGTACTATCAACGGAAATACAGTGCCGCGTACGTGCTGTAGCAATACGTTGCGAATGCACATAGCACGATACAGGTGCAGTCGTAAACATAGCATCCCTGCCATCGGCCATACCATGCTGAATACGCCGGTTCTCGTCCGATCCCCGAAGCTAAGCAGCATTGGGCTCGGTCAGTACTTGGGAGGGAGACCACCTGGGAACACCGAGTGCTGATGGCACCCTTCTTTTTGCATTTTTTTATTGCGTGCTTCTGTGACTTATTTTTGTTTTTTTTTACACTCACGTGTGGGTTGTTTTATTTACTGTTACATTCAACTGGCGCAGCCTACTGGTAGAGCCAACGTCGAAGTGCAAAAACAATATGCAAGCCGCCAGGCGATTGTACGCGCAGTGACGGTGGTAACCGGTATAAGTAACGGTGCAAAATTTAGTCGCACAAACTGCTAACCGTTTACCTATTACACCCGTATCCAGCTCAGTGACAATCAATAACTTGCCGCATTGCTAGCGCCAAACGTGGGCTGCAGCGGACGCAAATCGTTGCTCTCGTCCTCGTGTTTTATTGCCAGCTCGACTCGGCAGCAACTAACCATAACAAACGGAGCAATCCACGTACACGACGTGTGCCTGTACTATCAACGGAAAGACAGTGCCGCGTACGTGCTGTAGCAATACGTTGCGAATGCACATAGCACGATACAGGTGCAGTCGTAAACATACCATCCCTGCCATCGGCCATACCATGCTGAATACGCCGGTTCTCGTCCGATCCCCGAAGCTAAGCAGCATTGGGCTCGGTCAGTACTTGGGAGGGAGACCACCTGGGAACACCGAGTGCTGATGGCACCCTTCTTTTTGCATTTTTTTATTGCGTGCTTCTGTGACTTATTTTTGTTTTTTTTTACACTCACGTGTGGGTTGTTTTATTTACTGTTACATTCAACTGGCGCAGCCTACTGGTAGAGCCAACGTCGAAGTGCAAAAACAATATGCAAGCCGCCAGGCGATTGTACGCGCAGTGACGGTGGTAACCGGTATAAGTAACGGTGCAAAATTTAGTCGCACAAACTGCTAACCGTTTACCTATTACACCCGTATCCAGTTCAGTGACAATCAATAACTTGCCGCATTGCTAGCGCCAAACGTGGGCTGCAGCGGACGCAAATCGTTGCTCTCGTCCTCTTGTTTTATTGCCAGCTCGACTCGGCAGCGACTAACCATAACAAACGGAGCAATCCACGTACACGACGTGTGCCTGTACTATCAACGGAAAGACAGTGCCGCGTACGTGCTGTAGCAATACGTTGCGAATGCACATAGCACGATACAGGTGCAGTCGTAAACATAGCATCCCTGCCATCGGCCATACCATGCTGAATACGCCGGTTCTCGTCCGATCCCCGAAGCTAAGCAGCATTGGGCTCGGTCAGTACTTGGGAGGGAGACCACCTGGGAACACCGAGTGCTGATGGCACCCTTCTTTTTGCATTTTTTTATTGCGTGCTTCTGTGACTTATTTTTTTTTTTTTTTTACACTCACGTGTGGGTTGTTTTATTTACTGTTACATTCAACTGGCGCAGCCTACTGGTAGAGCCAACGTCGAAGTGCAAAAACAATATGCAAGCCGCCAGGCGATTGTACGCGCAGTGACGGTGGTAACCGGTATAAGTAATGGTGCAAAATTTAGTCGCACAAACTGCTAACCGTTTACCTATTACACCCGTATCCAGCTCAGTGACAATCAATAACTTGCCGCATTGCTAGCGCCAAACGTGGGCTGCAGCGGACGCAAATCGTTGCTCTCGTCCTCTTCTTTTATTGCCAGCTCGACTCGGCAGCGACTAACCATAACAAACGGAGCAATCCACGTACACGACGTGTGCCTGTACTATCAACGGAAATACAGTGCCGCGTACGTGCTGTAGCAATACGTTGCGAATGCACATAGCACGATACAGGTGCAGTCGTAAACATAGCATCCCTGCCATCGGCCATACCATGCTGAATACGCCGGTTCTCGTCCGATCCCCGAAGCTAAGCAGCATTGGGCTCGGTCAGTACTTGGGAGGGAGACCACCTGGGAACACCGAGTGCTGATGGCACCCTTCTTTTTGCATTTTTTTATTGCGTGCTTCTGTGACTTATTTTTGTTTTTTTTTACACTCACGTGTGGGTTGTTTTATTTACTGTTACATTCAACTGGCGCAGCCTACTGGTAGAGCCAACGTCGAAGTGCAAAAACAATATGCAAGCCGCCAGGCGATTGTACGCGCAGTGACGGTGGTAACCGGTATAAGTAACGGTGCAAAATTTAGTCGCACAAACTGCTAACCGTTTACCTATTACACCCGTATCCAGCTCAGTGACAATCAATAACTTGCCGCATTGCTAGCGCCAAACGTGGGCTGCAGCGGACGCAAATCGTTGCTCTCGTCCTCGTGTTTTATTGCCAGCTCGACTCGGCAGCAACTAACCATAACAAACGGAGCAATCCACGTACACGACGTGTGCCTGTACTATCAACGGAAAGACAGTGCCGCGTACGTGCTGTAGCAATACGTTGCGAATGCACATAGCACGATACAGGTGCAGTCGTAAACATACCATCCCTGCCATCGGCCATACCATGCTGAATACGCCGGTTCTCGTCCGATCCCCGAAGCTAAGCAGCATTGGGCTCGGTCAGTACTTGGGAGGGAGACCACCTGGGAACACCGAGTGCTGATGGCACCCTTCTTTTTGCATTTTTTTATTGCGTGCTTCTGTGACTTATTTTTGTTTTTTTTTTACACTCACGTGTGGGTTGTTTTATTTACTGTTACATTCAACTGGCGCAGCCTACTGGTAGAGCCAACGTCGAAGTGCAAAAACAATATGCAAGCCGCCAGGCGATTGTACGCGCAGTGACGGTGGTAACCGGTATAAGTAATGGTGCAAAATTTAGTCGCACAAACTGCTAACCGTTTACCTATTACACCCGTATCCAGCTCAGTGACAATCAATAACTTGGCGCATTGCTAGCGCCAAACGTGGGCTGCAGCGGACGCAAATCGTTGCTCTCGTCCTCGTGTTTTATTGCCAGCTCGACTCGGCAGCAACTAACCATAACAAACGGAGCAATCCACGTACACGACGTGTGCCTGTACTATCAACGGAAAGACAGTGCCGCGTACGTGCTGTAGCAATACGTTGCGAATGCACATAGCACGATACAGGTGCAGTCGTAAACATAGCATCCCTGCCATCGGCCATACCATGCTGAATACGCCGGTTCTCGTCCGATCCCCGAAGCTAAGCAGCATTGGGCTCGGTCAGTACTTGTGAGGGAGACCACCTGGGAACACCGAGTGCTGATGGCACCCTTCTTTTTGCATTTTTTTATTGCGTGCTTCTGTGACTTATTTTTTTTTTTTTACACTCACGTGTGGGTTGTTTTATTTACTGTTACATTCAACTGGCGCAGCCTACTGGTAGAGCCAACGTCGAAGTGCAAAAACAATATGCAAGCCGCCAGGCGATTGTACGCGCAGTGACGGTGGTAACCGGTATAAGTAATGGTGCAAAATTTAGTCGCACAAACTGCTAACCGTTTACCTATTACACCCGTATCCAGCTCAGTGACAATCAATAACTTGCCGCATTGCTAGCGCCAAACGTGGGCTGCAGCGGACGCAAATCGTTGCTCTCGTCCTCTTGTTTTATTGCCAGCTCGACTCGGCAGCGACTAACCATAACAAACGGAGCAATCCACGTACACGACGTGTGCCTGTACTATCAACGGAAAGACAGTGCCGCATACGTGCTGTAGCAATACGTTGCGAATGCACATAGCACGATACAGGTGCAGTCGTAAACATAGCATCCCTGCCATCGGCCATACCATGCTGAATACGCCGGTTCTCGTCCGATCCCCGAAGCTAAGCAGCATTGGGCTCGGTCAGTACTTGGGAGGGAGACCACCTGGGAACACCGAGTGCTGATGGCACCCTTCTTTTTGCATTTTTTTATTGCGTGCTTCTGTGACTTATTTTTGTTTTTTTTTACACTCACGTGTGGGTTGTTTTATTTACTGTTACATTCAACTGGCGCAGCCTACTGGTAGAGCCAACGTCGAAGTGCAAAAACAATATGCAAGCCGCCAGGCGATTGTACGCGCAGTGACGGTGGTAACCGGTATAAGTAACGGTGCAAAATTTAGTCGCACAAACTGCTAACCGTTTACCTATTACACCCGTATCCAGCTCAGTGACAATCAATAACTTGCCGCATTGCTAGCGCCAAACGTGGGCTGCAGCGGACGCAAATCGTTGCTCTCGTCCTCTTGTTTTATTGCCAGCTCGACTCGGCAGCGACTAACCATAACAAACGGAGCAATCCACGTACACGACGTGTGCCTGTACTATCAACGGAAAGACAGTGCCGCGTACGTGCTGTAGCAATACGTTGCGAATGCACATAGCACGATACAGGTGCAGTCGTAAACATAGCATCCCTGCCATCGGCCATACCATGCTGAATACGCCGGTTCTCGTCCGATCCCCGAAGCTAAGCAGCATTGGGCTCGGTCAGTACTTGGGAGGGAGACCACCTGGGAACACCGAGTGCTGATGGCACCCTTCTTTTTGCATTTTTTTATTGCGTGCTTCTGTGACTTATTTTTTTTTTTTTTACACTCACGTGTGGGTTGTTTTATTTACTGTTACATTCAACTGGCGCAGCCTACTGGTAGAGCCAACGTCGAAGTGCAAAAACAATATGCAAGCCGCCAGGCGATTGTACGCGCAGTGACGGTGGTAACCGGTATAAGTAATGGTGCAAAATTTAGTCGCACAAACTGCTAACCGTTTACCTATTACACCCGTATCCAGCTCAGTGACAATCAATAACTTGCCGCATTGCTAGCGCCAAACGTGGGCTGCAGCGGACGCAAATCGTTGCTCTCGTCCTCTTGTTTTATTGCCAGCTCGACTCGGCAGCGACTAACCATAACAAACGGAGCAATCCACGTACACGACGTGTGCCTGTACTATCAACGGAAAGACAGTGCCGCATACGTGCTGTAGCAATACGTTGCGAATGCACATAGCACGATACAGGTGCAGTCGTAAACATAGCATCCCTGCCATCGGCCATACCATGCTGAATACGCCGGTTCTCGTCCGATCCCCGAAGCTAAGCAGCATTGGGCTCGGTCAGTACTTGGGAGGGAGACCACCTGGGAACACCGAGTGCTGATGGCACCCTTCTTTTTGCATTTTTTTATTGCGTGCTTCTGTGACTTATTTTTGTTTTTTTTTACACTCACGTGTGGGTTGTTTTATTTACTGTTACATTCAACTGGCGCAGCCTACTGGTAGAGCCAACGTCGAAGTGCAAAAACAATATGCAAGCCGCCAGGCGATTGTACGCGCAGTGACGGTGGTAACCGGTATAAGTAACGGTGCAAAATTTAGTCGCACAAACTGCTAACCGTTTACCTATTACACCCGTATCCAGCTCAGTGACAATCAATAACTTGCCGCATTGCTAGCGCCAAACGTGGGCTGCAGCGGACGCAAATCGTTGCTCTCGTCCTCTTGTTTTATTGCCAGCTCGACTCGGCAGCGACTAACCATAACAAACGGAGCAATCCACGTACACGACGTGTGCCTGTACTATCAACGGAAAGACAGTGCCGCATACGTGCTGTAGCAATACGTTGCGAATGCACATAGCACGATACAGGTGCAGTCGTAAACATAGCATCCCTGCCATCGGCCATACCATGCTGAATACGCCGGTTCTCTTCCGATCCCCGAAGCTAAGCAGCATTGGGCTCGGTCAGTACTTGGGAGGGAGACCACCTGGGAACACCGAGTGCTGATGGCACCCTTGTTTTTGCATTTTTTTATTGCGTGCTTCTGTGACTTATTTTTTTTTTTTTTTTACACTCACGTGTGGGTTGTTTTATTTACTGTTACATTCAACTGGCGCAGCCTACTGGTAGAGCCAACGTCGAAGTGCAAAAACAAAATACAAGCCGCTAGGCGATTGTACGCGCAGTGACGGTGGTAACCGGTATAAGTAATGGTGCAAAATTTAGTCGCACAAACTGCTAACCGTTTACCTATTACACCCGTATCCAGCTCAGTGACAATCAATAACTTGGCGCATTGCTAGCGCCAAACGTGGGCTGCAGCGGACGCAAATCGTTGCTCTCGTCCTCGTGTTTTATTGCCAGCTCGACTCGGCAGCAACTAACCATAACAAACGGAGCAATCCACGTACACGACGTGTGCCTGTACTATCAACGGAAAGACAGTGCCGCGTACGTGCTGTAGCAATACGTTGCGAATGCACATAGCACGATACAGGTGCAGTCGTAAACATAGCATCCCTGCCATCGGCCATACCATGCTGAATACGCCGGTTCTCGTCCGATCCCCGAAGCTAAGCAGCATTGGGCTCGGTCAGTACTTGGGAGGGAGACCACCTGGGAACACCGAGTGCTGATGGCACCCTTCTTTTTGCATTTTTTTATTGCGTGCTTCTGTGACTTATTTTTGTTTTTTTTTACACTCACGTGTGGGTTGTTTTATTTACTGTTACATTCAACTGGCGCAGCCTACTGGTAGAGCCAACGTCGAAGTGCAAAAACAATATGCAAGCCGCCAGGCGATTGTACGCGCAGTGACGGTGGTAACCGGTATAAGTAACGGTGCAAAATTTAGTCGCACAAACTGCTAACCGTTTACCTATTACACCCGTATCCAGCTCAGTGACAATCAATAACTTGCCGCATTGCTAGCGCCAAACGTGGGCTGCAGCGGACGCAAATCGTTGCTCTCGTCCTCTTGTTTTATTGCCAGCTCGACTCGGCAGCGACTAACCATAACAAACGGAGCAATCCACGTACACGACGTGTGCCTGTACTATCAACGGAAAGACAGTGCCGCATACGTGCTGTAGCAATACGTTGCGAATGCACATAGCACGATACAGGTGCAGTCGTAAACATAGCATCCCTGCCATCGGCCATACCATGCTGAATACGCCGGTTCTCTTCCGATCCCCGAAGCTAAGCAGCATTGGGCTCGGTCAGTACTTGGGAGGGAGACCACCTGGGAACACCGAGTGCTGATGGCACCCTTGTTTTTGCATTTTTTTATTGCGTGCTTCTGTGACTTATTTTTTTTTTTTTTTACACTCACGTGTGGGTTGTTTTATTTACTGTTACATTCAACTGGCGCAGCCTACTGGTAGAGCCAACGTCGAAGTGCAAAAACAAAATACAAGCCGCTAGGCGATTGTACGCGCAGTGACGGTGGTAACCGGTATAAGTAATGGTGCAAAATTTAGTCGCACAAACTGCTAACCGTTTACCTATTACACCCGTATCCAGCTCAGTGACAATCAATAACTTGGCGCATTGCTAGCGCCAAACGTGGGCTGCAGCGGACGCAAATCGTTGCTCTCGTCCTCGTGTTTTATTGCCAGCTCGACTCGGCAGCAACTAACCATAACAAACGGAGCAATCCACGTACACGACGTGTGCCTGTACTATCAACGGAAAGACAGTGCCGCGTACGTGCTGTAGCAATACGTTGCGAATGCACATAGCACGATACAGGTGCAGTCGTAAACATAGCATCCCTGCCATCGGCCATACCATGCTGAATACGCCGGTTCTCGTCCGATCCCCGAAGCTAAGCAGCATTGGGCTCGGTCAGTACTTGGGAGGGAGACCACCTGGGAACACCGAGTGCTGATGGCACCCTTCTTTTTGCATTTTTTTATTGCGTGCTTCTGTGACTTATTTTTGTTTTTTTTTACACTCACGTGTGGGTTGTTTTATTTACTGTTACATTCAACTGGCGCAGCCTACTGGTAGAGCCAACGTCGAAGTGCAAAAACAATATGCAAGCCGCCAGGCGATTGTACGCGCAGTGACGGTGGTAACCGGTATAAGTAACGGTGCAAAATTTAGTCGCACAAACTGCTAACCGTTTACCTATTACACCCGTATCCAGCTCAGTGACAATCAATAACTTGCCGCATTGCTAGCGCCAAACGTGGGCTGCAGCGGACGCAAATCGTTGCTCTCGTCCTCTTGTTTTATTGCCAGCTCGACTCGGCAGCGACTAACCATAACAAACGGAGCAATCCACGTACACGACGTGTGCCTGTACTATCAACGGAAAGACAGTGCCGCATACGTGCTGTAGCAATACGTTGCGAATGCACATAGCACGATACAGGTGCAGTCGTAAACATAGCATCCCTGCCATCGGCCATACCATGCTGAATACGCCGGTTCTCTTCCGATCCCCGAAGCTAAGCAGCATTGGGCTCGGTCAGTACTTGGGAGGGAGACCACCTGGGAACACCGAGTGCTGATGGCACCCTTGTTTTTGCATTTTTTTATTGCGTGCTTCTGTGACTTATTTTTTTTTTTTTTTACACTCACGTGTGGGTTGTTTTATTTACTGTTACATTCAACTGGCGCAGCCTACTGGTAGAGCCAACGTCGAAGTGCAAAAACAAAATACAAGCCGCTAGGCGATTGTACGCGCAGTGACGGTGGTAACCGGTATAAGTAATGGTGCAAAATTTAGTCGCACAAACTGCTAACCGTTTACCTATTACACCCGTATCCAGCTCAGTGACAATCAATAACTTGGCGCATTGCTAGCGCCAAACGTGGGCTGCAGCGGACGCAAATCGTTGCTCTCGTCCTCGTGTTTTATTGCCAGCTCGACTCGGCAGCAACTAACCATAACAAACGGAGCAATCCACGTACACGACGTGTGCCTGTACTATCAACGGAAAGACAGTGCCGCGTACGTGCTGTAGCAATACGTTGCGAATGCACATAGCACGATACAGGTGCAGTCGTAAACATAGCATCCCTGCCATCGGCCATACCATGCTGAATACGCCGGTTCTCGTCCGATCCCCGAAGCTAAGCAGCATTGGGCTCGGTCAGTACTTGGGAGGGAGACCACCTGGGAACACCGAATGCTGATGGCACCCTTCTTTTTGCATTTTTTTATTGCGTGCTTCTGTGACTTATTTTTTTTTTTTTTACACTCACGTGTGGGTTGTTTTATTTACTGTTACATTCAACTGGCGCAGCCTACTGGTAGAGCCAACGTCGAAGTGCAAAAACAATATGCAAGCCGCCAGGCGATTGTACGCGCAGTGACGGTGGTAACCGGTATAAGTAATGGTGCAAAATTTAGTCGCACAAACTGCTAACCGTTTACCTATTACACCCGTATCCAGCTCAGTGACAATCAATAACTTGCCGCATTGCTAGCGCCAAACGTGGGCTGCAGCGGACGCAAATCGTTGCTCTCGTCCTCTTGTTTTATTGCCAGCTCGACTCGGCAGCGACTAACCATAACAAACGGAGCAATCCACGTACACGACGTGTGCCTGTACTATCAACGGAAAGACAGTGCCGCATACGTGCTGTAGCAATACGTTGCGAATGCACATAGCACGATACAGGTGCAGTCGTAAACATAGCATCCCTGCCATCGGCCATACCATGCTGAATACGCCGGTTCTCGTCCGATCCCCGAAGCTAAGCAGCACTGGGCTCGGTCAGTACTTGGGAGGGAGACCACCTGGGAACACCGAGTGCTGATGGCACCCTTCTTTTTGCATTTTTTTATTGCGTGCTTCTGTGACTTATTTTTGTTTTTTTTTACACTCACGTGTGGGTTGTTTTATTTACTGTTACATTCAACTGGCGCAGCCTACTGGTAGAGCCAACGTCGAAGTGCAAAAACAATATGCAAGCCGCCAGGCGATTGTACGCGCAGTGACGGTGGTAACCGGTATAAGTAACGGTGCAAAATTTAGTCGCACAAACTGCTAACCGTTTACCTATTACACCCGTATCCAGCTCAGTGACAATCAATAACTTGCCGCATTGCTAGCGCCAAACGTGGGCTGCAGCGGACGCAAATCGTTGCTCTCGTCCTCTTGTTTTATTGCCAGCTCGACTCGGCAGCGACTAACCATAACAAACGGAGCAATCCACGTACACGACGTGTGCCTGTACTATCAACGGAAAGACAGTGCCGCGTACGTGCTGTAGCAATACGTTGCGAATGCACATAGCACGATACAGGTGCAGTCGTAAACATAGCATCCCTGCCATCGGCCATACCATGCTGAATACGCCGGTTCTCGTCCGATCCCCGAAGCTAAGCAGCATTGGGCTCGGTCAGTACTTGGGAGGGAGACCACCTGGGAACACCGAGTGCTGATGGCACCCTTCTTTTTGCATTTTTTTATTGCGTGCTTCTGTGACTTATTTTTGTTTTTTTTTACACTCACGTGTGGGTTGTTTTATTTACTGTTACATTCAACTGGCGCAGCCTACTGGTAGAGCCAACGTCGAAGTGCAAAAACAATATGCAAGCCGCCAGGCGATTGTACGCGCAGTGACGGTGGTAACCGGTATAAGTAACGGTGCAAAATTTAGTCGCACAAACTGCTAACCGTTTACCTATTGCAGCCGTATCCAGCTCAGTGACAATCAATAACTTGCCGCTTTGCTAGCGCCAAACGTGGGCTGCAGCGGACGCAAATCGTTGCTCTCGTCCTCGTGTTTTATTGCCAGCTCGACTCGGCAGCAACTAACCATAACAAACGGAGCAATCCACGTACACGACGTGTGCCTGTACTATCAACGGAAAGACAGTGCCGCGTACGTGCTGTAGCAATACGTTGCGAATGCACATAGCACGATACAGGTGCAGTCGTAAACATAGCATCCCTGCCATCGGCCATACCATGCTGAATACGCCAGTTCTCGTCCGATCCCCGAAGCTAAGCAGCATTGGGCTCGGTCAGTACTTGGGAGGGAGACCACCTGGGAACACCGAGTGCTGATGGCACCCTTCTTTTTGCATTTTTTTATTGCGTGCTTCTGTGACTTATTTTTGTTTTTTTTTACACTCACGTGTGGGTTGTTTTATTTACTGTTACATTCAACTGGCGCAGCCTACTGGTAGAGCCAACGTCGAAGTGCAAAAACAATATGCAAGCCGCCAGGCGATTGTACGCGCAGTGACGGTGGTAACCGGTATAAGTAACGGTGCAAAATTTAGTCGCACAAACTGCTAACCGTTTACCTATTACACCCGTATCCAGCTCAGTGACAATCAATAACTTGCCGCATTGCTAGCGCCAAACGTGGGCTGCAGCGGACGCAAATCGTTGCTCTCGTCCTCGTGTTTTATTGCCAGCTCGACTCGGCAGCAACTAACCATAACAAACGGAGCAATCCACGTACACGACGTGTGCCTGTACTATCAACGGAAAGACAGTGCCGCGTACGTGCTGTAGCAATACGTTGCGAATGCACATAGCACGATACAGGTGCAGTCGTAAACATACCATCCCTGCCATCGGCCATACCATGCTGAATACGCCGGTTCTCGTCCGATCCCCGAAGCTAAGCAGCATTGGGCTCGGTCAGTACTTGGGAGGGAGACCACCTGGGAACACCGAGTGCTGATGGCACCCTTCTTTTTGCATTTTTTTATTGCGTGCTTCTGTGACTTATTTTTGTTTTTTTTTTACACTCACGTGTGGGTTGTTTTATTTACTGTTACATTCAACTGGCGCAGCCTACTGGTAGAGCCAACGTCGAAGTGCAAAAACAATATGCAAGCCGCCAGGCGATTGTACGCGCAGTGACGGTGGTAACCGGTATAAGTAATGGTGCAAAATTTAGTCGCACAAACTGCTAACCGTTTACCTATTACACCCGTATCCAGCTCAGTGACAATCAATAACTTGGCGCATTGCTAGCGCCAAACGTGGGCTGCAGCGGACGCAAATCGTTGCTCTCGTCCTCGTGTTTTATTGCCAGCTCGACTCGGCAGCAACTAACCATAACAAACGGAGCAATCCACGTACACGACGTGTGCCTGTACTATCAACGGAAAGACAGTGCCGCGTACGTGCTGTAGCAATACGTTGCGAATGCACATAGCACGATACAGGTGCAGTCGTAAACATAGCATCCCTGCCATCGGCCATACCATGCTGAATACGCCGGTTCTCGTCCGATCCCCGAAGCTAAGCAGCATTGGGCTCGGTCAGTACTTGGGAGGGAGACCACCTGGGAACACCGAGTGCTGATGGCACCCTTCTTTTTGCATTTTTTTATTGCGTGCTTCTGTGACTTATTTTTTTTTTTTTACACTCACGTGTGGGTTGTTTTATTTACTGTTACATTCAACTGGCGCAGCCTACTGGTAGAGCCAACGTCGAAGTGCAAAAACAATATGCAAGCCGCCAGGCGATTGTACGCGCAGTGACGGTGGTAACCGGTATAAGTAATGGTGCAAAATTTAGTCGCACAAACTGCTAACCGTTTACCTATTACACCCGTATCCAGCTCAGTGACAATCAATAACTTGCCGCATTGCTAGCGCCAAACGTGGGCTGCAGCGGACGCAAATCGTTGCTCTCGTCCTCTTGTTTTATTGCCAGCTCGACTCGGCAGCGACTAACCATAACAAACGGAGCAATCCACGTACACGACGTGTGCCTGTACTATCAACGGAAAGACAGTGCCGCATACGTGCTGTAGCAATACGTTGCGAATGCACATAGCACGATACAGGTGCAGTCGTAAACATAGCATCCCTGCCATCGGCCATACCATGCTGAATACGCCGGTTCTCGTCCGATCCCCGAAGCTAAGCAGCATTGGGCTCGGTCAGTACTTGGGAGGGAGACCACCTGGGAACACCGAGTGCTGATGGCACCCTTCTTTTTGCATTTTTTTATTGCGTGCTTCTGTGACTTATTTTTGTTTTTTTTTACACTCACGTGTGGGTTGTTTTATTTACTGTTACATTCAACTGGCGCAGCCTACTGGTAGAGCCAACGTCGAAGTGCAAAAACAATATGCAAGCCGCCAGGCGATTGTACGCGCAGTGACGGTGGTAACCGGTATAAGTAACGGTGCAAAATTTAGTCGCACAAACTGCTAACCGTTTACCTATTACACCCGTATCCAGCTCAGTGACAATCAATAACTTGCCGCATTGCTAGCGCCAAACGTGGGCTGCAGCGGACGCAAATCGTTGCTCTCGTCCTCTTGTTTTATTGCCAGCTCGACTCGGCAGCGACTAACCATAACAAACGGAGCAATCCACGTACACGACGTGTGCCTGTACTATCAACGGAAAGACAGTGCCGCGTACGTGCTGTAGCAATACGTTGCGAATGCACATAGCACGATACAGGTGCAGTCGTAAACATAGCATCCCTGCCATCGGCCATACCATGCTGAATACGCCGGTTCTCGTCCGATCCCCGAAGCTAAGCAGCATTGGGCTCGGTCAGTACTTGGGAGGGAGACCACCTGGGAACACCGAGTGCTGATGGCACCCTTCTTTTTGCATTTTTTATTGCGTGCTTCTGTGACTTATTTTTTTTTTTTTTTACACTCACGTGTGGGTTGTTTTATTTACTGTTACATTAAACTGGCGCAGCCTACTGGTAGAGCCAACGTCGAAGTGCAAAAACAATATGCAAGCCGCCAGGCGATTGTACGCGCAGTGACGGTGGTAACCGGTATAAGTAATGGTGCGAAATTTAGTCGCACAAACTGCTAACCGTTTACCTATTACACCCGTATCCAGCTCAGTGACAATCAATAACTTGCCGCATTGCTAGCGCCAAACGTGGGCTGCAGCGGACGCAAATCGTTGCTCTCGTCCTCTTGTTTTATTGCCAGCTCGACTCGGCAGCGACTAACCATAACAAACGGAGCAATCCACGTACACGACGTGTGCCTGTACTATCAACGGAAAGACAGTGCCGCATACGTGCTGTAGCAATACGTTGCGAATGCACATAGCACGATACAGGTGCAGTCGTAAACATAGCATCCCTGCCATCGGCCATACCATGCTGAATACGCCGGTTCTCGTCCGATCCCCGAAGCTAAGCAGCATTGGGCTCGGTCAGTACTTGGGAGGGAGACCACCTGGGAACACCGAGTGCTGATGGCACCCTTCTTTTTGCATTTTTTTATTGCGTGCTTCTGTGACTTATTTTTGTTTTTTTTTACACTCACGTGTGGGTTGTTTTATTTACTGTTACATTCAACTGGCGCAGCCTACTGGTAGAGCCAACGTCGAAGTGCAAAAACAATATGCAAGCCGCCAGGCGATTGTACGCGCAGTGACGGTGGTAACCGGTATAAGTAACGGTGCAAAATTTAGTCGCACAAACTGCTAACCGTTTACCTATTACACCCGTATCCAGCTCAGTGACAATCAATAACTTGCCGCATTGCTAGCGCCAAACGTGGGCTGCAGCGGACGCAAATCGTTGCTCTCGTCCTCTTCTTTTATTGCCAGCTCGACTCGGCAGCGACTAACCATAACAAACGGAGCAATCCACGTACACGACGTGTGCCTGTACTATCAACGGAAATACAGTGCCGCGTACGTGCTGTAGCAATACGTTGCGAATGCACATAGCACGATACAGGTGCAGTCGTAAACATAGCATCCCTGCCATCGGCCATACCATGCTGAATACGCCGGTTCTCGTCCGATCCCCGAAGCTAAGCAGCATTGGGCTCGGTCAGTACTTGGGAGGGAGACCACCTGGGAACACCGAGTGCTGATGGCACCCTTCTTTTTGCATTTTTTTATTGCGTGCTTCTGTGACTTATTTTTGTTTTTTTTTACACTCACGTGTGGGTTGTTTTATTTACTGTTACATTCAACTGGCGCAGCCTACTGGTAGAGCCAACGTCGAAGTGCAAAAACAATATGCAAGCCGCCAGGCGATTGTACGCGCAGTGACGGTGGTAACCGGTATAAGTAACGGTGCAAAATTTAGTCGCACAAACTGCTAACCGTTTACCTATTACACCCGTATCCAGCTCAGTGACAATCAATAACTTGCCGCATTGCTAGCGCCAAACGTGGGCTGCAGCGGACGCAAATCGTTGCTCTCGTCCTCGTGTTTTATTGCCAGCTCGACTCGGCAGCAACTAACCATAACAAACGGAGCAATCCACGTACACGACGTGTGCCTGTACTATCAACGGAAAGACAGTGCCGCGTACGTGCTGTAGCAATACGTTGCGAATGCACATAGCACGATACAGGTGCAGTCGTAAACATACCATCCCTGCCATCGGCCATACCATGCTGAATACGCCGGTTCTCGTCCGATCCCCGAAGCTAAGCAGCATTGGGCTCGGTCAGTACTTGGGAGGGAGACCACCTGGGAACACCGAGTGCTGATGGCACCCTTCTTTTTGCATTTTTTTATTGCGTGCTTCTGTGACTTATTTTTGTTTTTTTTTACACTCACGTGTGGGTTGTTTTATTTACTGTTACATTCAACTGGCGCAGCCTACTGGTAGAGCCAACGTCGAAGTGCAAAAACAATATGCAAGCCGCCAGGCGATTGTACGCGCAGTGACGGTGGTAACCGGTATAAGTAATGGTGCAAAATTTAGTCGCACAAACTGCTAACCGTTTACCTATTACACCCGTATCCAGCTCAGTGACAATCAATAACTTGGCGCATTGCTAGCGCCAAACGTGGGCTGCAGCGGACGCAAATCGTTGCTCTCGTCCTCGTGTTTTATTGCCAGCTCGACTCGGCAGCAACTAACCATAACAAACGGAGCAATCCACGTACACGACGTGTGCCTGTACTATCAACGGAAAGACAGTGCCGCGTACGTGCTGTAGCAATACGTTGCGAATGCACATAGCACGATACAGGTGCAGTCGTAAACATAGCATCCCTGCCATCGGCCATACCATGCTGAATACGCCGGTTCTCGTCCGATCCCCGAAGCTAAGCAGCATTGGGCTCGGTCAGTACTTGAGAGGGAGACCACCTGGGAACACCGAGTGCTGATGGCACCCTTCTTTTTGCATTTTTTTATTGCGTGCTTCTGTGACTTATTTTTTTTTTTTTACACTCACGTGTGGGTTGTTTTATTTACTGTTACATTCAACTGGCGCAGCCTACTGGTAGAGCCAACGTCGAAGTGCAAAAACAATATGCAAGCCGCCAGGCGATTGTACGCGCAGTGACGGTGGTAACCGGTATAAGTAATGGTGCAAAATTTAGTCGCACAAACTGCTAACCGTTTACCTATTACACCCGTATCCAGCTCAGTGACAATCAATAACTTGCCGCATTGCTAGCGCCAAACGTGGGCTGCAGCGGACGCAAATCGTTGCTCTCGTCCTCTTGTTTTATTGCCAGCTCGACTCGGCAGCGACTAACCATAACAAACGGAGCAATCCACGTACACGACGTGTGCCTGTACTATCAACGGAAAGACAGTGCCGCATACGTGCTGTAGCAATACGTTGCGAATGCACATAGCACGATACAGGTGCAGTCGTAAACATAGCATCCCTGCCATCGGCCATACCATGCTGAATACGCCGGTTCTCGTCCGATCCCCGAAGCTAAGCAGCATTGGGCTCGGTCAGTACTTGGGAGGGAGACCACCTGGGAACACCGAGTGCTGATGGCACCCTTCTTTTTGCATTTTTTTATTGCGTGCTTCTGTGACTTATTTTTGTTTTTTTTTACACTCACGTGTGGGTTGTTTTATTTACTGTTACATTCAACTGGCGCAGCCTACTGGTAGAGCCAACGTCGAAGTGCAAAAACAATATGCAAGCCGCCAGGCGATTGTACGCGCAGTGACGGTGGTAACCGGTATAAGTAACGGTGCAAAATTTAGTCGCACAAACTGCTAACCGTTTACCTATTACACCCGTATCCAGCTCAGTGACAATCAATAACTTGCCGCATTGCTAGCGCCAAACGTGGGCTGCAGCGGACGCAAATCGTTGCTCTCGTCCTCTTGTTTTATTGCCAGCTCGACTCGGCAGCGACTAACCATAACAAACGGAGCAATCCACGTACACGACGTGTGCCTGTACTATCAACGGAAAGACAGTGCCGCGTACGTGCTGTAGCAATACGTTGCGAATGCACATAGCACGATACAGGTGCAGTCGTAAACATAGCATCCCTGCCATCGGCCATACCATGCTGAATACGCCGGTTCTCGTCCGATCCCCGAAGCTAAGCAGCATTGGGCTCGGTCAGTACTTGGGAGGGAGACCACCTGGGAACACCGAGTGCTGATGGCACCCTTCTTTTTGCATTTTTTATTGCGTGCTTCTGTGACTTATTTTTTTTTTTTTACACTCACGTGTGGGTTGTTTTATTTACTGTTACATTCAACTGGCGCAGCCTACTGGTAGAGCCAACGTCGAAGTGCAAAAACAATATGCAAGCCGCCAGGCGATTGTACGCGCAGTGACGGTGGTAACCGGTATAAGTAATGGTGCAAAATTTAGTCGCACAAACTGCTAACCGTTTACCTATTACACCCGTATCCAGCTCAGTGACAATCAATAACTTGCCGCATTGCTAGCGCCAAACGTGGGCTGCAGCGGACGCAAATCGTTGCTCTCGTCCTCTTGTTTTATTGCCAGCTCGACTCGGCAGCGACTAACCATAACAAACGGAGCAATCCACGTACACGACGTGTGCCTGTACTATCAACGGAAAGACAGTGCCGCATACGTGCTGTAGCAATACGTTGCGAATGCACATAGCACGATACAGGTGCAGTCGTAAACATAGCATCCCTGCCATCGGCCATACCATGCTGAATACGCCGGTTCTCGTCCGATCCCCGAAGCTAAGCAGCATTGGGCTCGGTCAGTACTTGGGAGGGAGACCACCTGGGAACACCGAGTGCTGATGGCACCCTTCTTTTTGCATTTTTTTATTGCGTGCTTCTGTGACTTATTTTTGTTTTTTTTTACACTCACGTGTGGGTTGTTTTATTTACTGTTACATTCAACTGGCGCAGCCTACTGGTAGAGCCAACGTCGAAGTGCAAAAACAATATGCAAGCCGCCAGGCGATTGTACGCGCAGTGACGGTGGTAACCGGTATAAGTAATGGTGCAAAATTTAGTCGCACAAACTGCTAACCGTTTACCTATTACACCCGTATCCAGCTCAGTGACAATCAATAACTTGGCGCATTGCTAGCGCCAAACGTGGGCTGCAGCGGACGCAAATCGTTGCTCTCGTCCTCGTGTTTTATTGCCAGCTCGACTCGGCAGCAACTAACCATAACAAACGGAGCAATCCACGTACACGACGTGTGCCTGTACTATCAACGGAAAGACAGTGCCGCGTACGTGCTGTAGCAATACGTTGCGAATGCACATAGCACGATACAGGTGCAGTCGTAAACATAGCATCCCTGCCATCGGCCATACCATGCTGAATACGCCGGTTCTCGTCCGATCCCCGAAGCTAAGCAGCATTGGGCTCGGTCAGTACTTGGGAGGGAGACCACCTGGGAACACCGAGTGCTGATGGCACCCTTCTTTTTGCATTTTTTTATTGCGTGCTTCTGTGACTTATTTTTTTTTTTTTACACTCACGTGTGGGTTGTTTTATTTACTGTTACATTCAACTGGCGCAGCCTACTGGTAGAGCCAACGTCGAAGTGCAAAAACAATATGCAAGCCGCCAGGCGATTGTACGCGCAGTGACGGTGGTAACCGGTATAAGTAATGGTGCAAAATTTAGTCGCACAAACTGCTAACCGTTTACCTATTACACCCGTATCCAGCTCAGTGACAATCAATAACTTGCCGCATTGCTAGCGCCAAACGTGGGCTGCAGCGGACGCAAATCGTTGCTCTCGTCCTCTTGTTTTATTGCCAGCTCGACTCGGCAGCGACTAACCATAACAAACGGAGCAATCCACGTACACGACGTGTGCCTGTACTATCAACGGAAAGACAGTGCCGCATACGTGCTGTAGCAATACGTTGCGAATGCACATAGCACGATACAGGTGCAGTCGTAAACATAGCATCCCTGCCATCGGCCATACCATGCTGAATACGCCGGTTCTCGTCCGATCCCCGAAGCTAAGCAGCATTGGGCTCGGTCAGTACTTGGGAGGGAGACCACCTGGGAACACCGAGTGCTGATGGCACCCTTCTTTTTGCATTTTTTTATTGCGTGCTTCTGTGACTTATTTTTGTTTTTTTTTACACTCACGTGTGGGTTGTTTTATTTACTGTTACATTCAACTGGCGCAGCCTACTGGTAGAGCCAACGTCGAAGTGCAAAAACAATATGCAAGCCGCCAGGCGATTGTACGCGCAGTGACGGTGGTAACCGGTATAAGTAACGGTGCAAAATTTAGTCGCACAAACTGCTAACCGTTTACCTATTACACCCGTATCCAGCTCAGTGACAATCAATAACTTGCCGCATTGCTAGCGCCAAACGTGGGCTGCAGCGGACGCAAATCGTTGCTCTCGTCCTCTTGTTTTATTGCCAGCTCGACTCGGCAGCGACTAACCATAACAAACGGAGCAATCCACGTACACGACGTGTGCCTGTACTATCAACGGAAAGACAGTGCCGCGTACGTGCTGTAGCAATACGTTGCGAATGCACATAGCACGATACAGGTGCAGTCGTAAACATAGCATCCCTGCCATCGGCCATACCATGCTGAATACGCCGGTTCTCGTCCGATCCCCGAAGCTAAGCAGCATTGGGCTCGGTCAGTACTTGGGAGGGAGACCACCTGGGAACACCGAGTGCTGATGGCACCCTTCTTTTTGCATTTTTTATTGCGTGCTTCTGTGACTTATTTTTTTTTTTTTACACTCACGTGTGGGTTGTTTTATTTACTGTTACATTAAACTGGCGCAGCCTACTGGTAGAGCCAACGTCGAAGTGCAAAAACAATATGCAAGCCGCCAGGCGATTGTACGCGCAGTGACGGTGGTAACCGGTATAAGTAATGGTGCGAAATTTAGTCGCACAAACTGCTAACCGTTTACCTATTACACCCGTATCCAGCTCAGTGACAATCAATAACTTGCCGCATTGCTAGCGCCAAACGTGGGCTGCAGCGGACGCAAATCGTTGCTCTCGTCCTCTTGTTTTATTGCCAGCTCGACTCGGCAGCGACTAACCATAACAAACGGAGCAATCCACGTACACGACGTGTGCCTGTACTATCAACGGAAAGACAGTGCCGCATACGTGCTGTAGCAATACGTTGCGAATGCACATAGCACGATACAGGTGCAGTCGTAAACATAGCATCCCTGCCATCGGCCATACCATGCTGAATACGCCGGTTCTCGTCCGATCCCCGAAGCTAAGCAGCATTGGGCTCGGTCAGTACTTGGGAGGGAGACCACCTGGGAACACCGAGTGCTGATGGCACCCTTCTTTTTGCATTTTTTTATTGCGTGCTTCTGTGACTTATTTTTGTTTTTTTTTACACTCACGTGTGGGTTGTTTTATTTACTGTTACATTCAACTGGCGCAGCCTACTGGTAGAGCCAACGTCGAAGTGCAAAAACAATATGCAAGCCGCCAGGCGATTGTACGCGCAGTGACGGTGGTAACCGGTATAAGTAACGGTGCAAAATTTAGTCGCACAAACTGCTAACCGTTTACCTATTACACCCGTATCCAGCTCAGTGACAATCAATAACTTGCCGCATTGCTAGCGCCAAACGTGGGCTGCAGCGGACGCAAATCGTTGCTCTCGTCCTCTTCTTTTATTGCCAGCTCGACTCGGCAGCGACTAACCATAACAAACGGAGCAATCCACGTACACGACGTGTGCCTGTACTATCAACGGAAATACAGTGCCGCGTACGTGCTGTAGCAATACGTTGCGAATGCACATAGCACGATACAGGTGCAGTCGTAAACATAGCATCCCTGCCATCGGCCATACCATGCTGAATACGCCGGTTCTCGTCCGATCCCCGAAGCTAAGCAGCATTGGGCTCGGTCAGTACTTGGGAGGGAGACCACCTGGGAACACCGAGTGCTGATGGCACCCTTCTTTTTGCATTTTTTTATTGCGTGCTTCTGTGACTTATTTTTGTTTTTTTTTACACTCACGTGTGGGTTGTTTTATTTACTGTTACATTCAACTGGCGCAGCCTACTGGTAGAGCCAACGTCGAAGTGCAAAAACAATATGCAAGCCGCCAGGCGATTGTACGCGCAGTGACGGTGGTAACCGGTATAAGTAACGGTGCAAAATTTAGTCGCACAAACTGCTAACCGTTTACCTATTACACCCGTATCCAGCTCAGTGACAATCAATAACTTGCCGCATTGCTAGCGCCAAACGTGGGCTGCAGCGGACGCAAATCGTTGCTCTCGTCCTCGTGTTTTATTGCCAGCTCGACTCGGCAGCAACTAACCATAACAAACGGAGCAATCCACGTACACGACGTGTGCCTGTACTATCAACGGAAAGACAGTGCCGCGTACGTGCTGTAGCAATACGTTGCGAATGCACATAGCACGATACAGGTGCAGTCGTAAACATACCATCCCTGCCATCGGCCATACCATGCTGAATACGCCGGTTCTCGTCCGATCCCCGAAGCTAAGCAGCATTGGGCTCGGTCAGTACTTGGGAGGGAGACCACCTGGGAACACCGAGTGCTGATGGCACCCTTCTTTTTGCATTTTTTTATTGCGTGCTTCTGTGACTTATTTTTGTTTTTTTTTACACTCACGTGTGGGTTGTTTTATTTACTGTTACATTCAACTGGCGCAGCCTACTGGTAGAGCCAACGTCGAAGTGCAAAAACAATATGCAAGCCGCCAGGCGATTGTACGCGCAGTGACGGTGGTAACCGGTATAAGTAATGGTGCAAAATTTAGTCGCACAAACTGCTAACCGTTTACCTATTACACCCGTATCCAGCTCAGTGACAATCAATAACTTGGCGCATTGCTAGCGCCAAACGTGGGCTGCAGCGGACGCAAATCGTTGCTCTCGTCCTCGTGTTTTATTGCCAGCTCGACTCGGCAGCAACTAACCATAACAAACGGAGCAATCCACGTACACGACGTGTGCCTGTACTATCAACGGAAAGACAGTGCCGCGTACGTGCTGTAGCAATACGTTGCGAATGCACATAGCACGATACAGGTGCAGTCGTAAACATAGCATCCCTGCCATCGGCCATACCATGCTGAATACGCCGGTTCTCGTCCGATCCCCGAAGCTAAGCAGCATTGGGCTCGGTCAGTACTTGGGAGGGAGACCACCTGGGAACACCGAGTGCTGATGGCACCCTTCTTTTTGCATTTTTTTATTGCGTGCTTCTGTGACTTATTTTTTTTTTTTTACACTCACGTGTGGGTTGTTTTATTTACTGTTACATTCAACTGGCGCAGCCTACTGGTAGAGCCAACGTCGAAGTGCAAAAACAATATGCAAGCCGCCAGGCGATTGTACGCGCAGTGACGGTGGTAACCGGTATAAGTAATGGTGCAAAATTTAGTCGCACAAACTGCTAACCGTTTACCTATTACACCCGTATCCAGCTCAGTGACAATCAATAACTTGCCGCATTGCTAGCGCCAAACGTGGGCTGCAGCGGACGCAAATCGTTGCTCTCGTCCTCTTGTTTTATTGCCAGCTCGACTCGGCAGCGACTAACCATAACAAACGGAGCAATCCACGTACACGACGTGTGCCTGTACTATCAACGGAAAGACAGTGCCGCATACGTGCTGTAGCAATAGGTTGCGAATGCACATAGCACGATACAGGTGCAGTCGTAAACATAGCATCCCTGCCATCGGCCATACCATGCTGAATACGCCGGTTCTCGTCCGATCCCCGAAGCTAAGCAGCATTGGGCTCGGTCAGTACTTGGGAGGGAGACCACCTGGGAACACCGAGTGCTGATGGCACCCTTCTTTTTGCATTTTTTTATTGCGTGCTTCTGTGACTTATTTTTGTTTTTTTTTACACTCACGTGTGGGTTGTTTTATTTACTGTTACATTCAACTGGCGCAGCCTACTGGTAGAGCCAACGTCGAAGTGCAAAAACAATATGCAAGCCGCCAGGCGATTGTACGCGCAGTGACGGTGGTAACCGGTATAAGTAACGGTGCAAAATTTAGTCGCACAAACTGCTAACCGTTTACCTATTACACCCGTATCCAGCTCAGTGACAATCAATAACTTGCCGCATTGCTAGCGCCAAACGTGGGCTGCAGCGGACGCAAATCGTTGCTCTCGTCCTCTTGTTTTATTGCCAGCTCGACTCGGCAGCGACTAACCATAACAAACGGAGCAATCCACGTACACGACGTGTGCCTGTACTATCAACGGAAAGACAGTGCCGCGTACGTGCTGTAGCAATACGTTGCGAATGCACATAGCACGATACAGGTGCAGTCGTAAACATAGCATCCCTGCCATCGGCCATACCATGCTGAATACGCCGGTTCTCGTCCGATCCCCGAAGCTAAGCAGCATTGGGCTCGGTCAGTACTTGGGAGGGAGACCACCTGGGAACACCGAGTGCTGATGGCACCCTTCTTTTTGCGTTTTTTATTGCGTGCTTCTGTGACTTATTTTTTTTTTTTTTACACTCACGTGTGGGTTGTTTTATTTACTGTTACATTCAACTGGCGCAGCCTACTGGTAGAGCCAACGTCGAAGTGCAAAAACAATATGCAAGCCGCCAGGCGATTGTACGCGCAGTGACGGTGGTAACCGGTATAAGTAATGGTGCAAAATTTAGTCGCACAAACTGCTAACCGTTTACCTATTACACCCGTATCCAGCTCAGTGACAATCAATAACTTGCCGCATTGCTAGCGCCAAACGTGGGCTGCAGCGGACGCAAATCGTTGCTCTCGTCCTCTTGTTTTATTGCCAGCTCGACTCGGCAGCGACTAACCATAACAAACGGAGCAATCCACGTACACGACGTGTGCCTGTACTATCAACGGAAAGACAGTGCCGCATACGTGCTGTAGCAATACGTTGCGAATGCACATAGCACGATACAGGTGCAGTCGTAAACATAGCATCCCTGCCATCGGCCATACCATGCTGAATACGCCGGTTCTCGTCCGATCCCCGAAGCTAAGCAGCATTGGGCTCGGTCAGTACTTGGGAGGGAGACCACCTGGGAACACCGAGTGCTGATGGCACCCTTCTTTTTGCATTTTTTTATTGCGTGCTTCTGTGACTTATTTTTGTTTTTTTTTACACTCACGTGTGGGTTGTTTTATTTACTGTTACATTCAACTGGCGCAGCCTACTGGTAGAGCCAACGTCGAAGTGCAAAAACAATATGCAAGCCGCCAGGCGATTGTACGCGCAGTGACGGTGGTAACCGGTATAAGTAACGGTGCAAAATTTAGTCGCACAAACTGCTAACCGTTTACCTATTACACCCGTATCCAGCTCAGTGACAATCAATAACTTGCCGCATTGCTAGCGCCAAACGTGGGCTGCAGCGGACGCAAATCGTTGCTCTCGTCCTCTTGTTTTATTGCCAGCTCGACTCGGCAGCGACTAACCATAACAAACGGAGCAATCCACGTACACGACGTGTGCCTGTACTATCAACGGAAAGACAGTGCCGCGTACGTGCTGTAGCAATACGTTGCGAATGCACATAGCACGATACAGGTGCAGTCGTAAACATAGCATCCCTGCCATCGGCCATACCATGCTGAATACGCCGGTTCTCTTCCGATCCCCGAAGCTAAGCAGCATTGGGCTCGGTCAGCACTTGGGAGGGAGACCACCTGGGAACACCGAGTGCTGATGGCACCCTTGTTTTTGCATTTTTTTATTGCGTGCTTCTGTGACTTATTTTTTTTTTTTTTTTTACACTCACGTGTGGGTTGTTTTATTTACTGTTACATTCAACTGGCGCAGCCTACTGGTAGAGCCAACGTCGAAGTGCAAAAACAAAATGCAAGCCGCTAGGCGATTGTACGCGCAGTGACGGTGGTAACCGGTATAAGTAATGGTGCAAAATTTAGTCGCACAAACTGCTAACCGTTTACCTATTACACCCGTATCCAGCTCTGTGACAATCAATAACTTGGCGCATTGCTAGCGCCAAACGTGGGCTGCAGCGGACGCAAATCGTTGCTCTCGTCCTCGTGTTTTATTGCCAGCTCGACTCGGCAGCAACTAACCATAACAAACGGAGCAATCCACGTACACGACGTGTGCCTGTACTATCAACGGAAAGACAGTGCCGCGTACGTGCTGTAGCAATACGTTGCGAATGCACATAGCACGATACAGGTGCAGTCGTAAACATAGCATCCCTGCCATCGGCCATACCATGCTGAATACGCCGGTTCTCGTCCGATCCCCGAAGCTAAGCAGCATTGGGCTCGGTCAGTACTTGGGAGGGAGACCACCTGGGAACACCGAGTGCTGATGGCACCCTTCTTTTTGCATTTTTTTATTGCGTGCTTCTGTGACTTATTTTTTTTTTTTTTACACTCACGTGTGGGTTGTTTTATTTACTGTTACATTCAACTGGCGCAGCCTACTGGTAGAGCCAACGTCGAAGTGCAAAAACAATATGCAAGCCGCCAGGCGATTGTACGCGCAGTGACGGTGGTAACCGGTATAAGTAATGGTGCAAAATTTAGTCGCACAAACTGCTAACCGTTTACCTATTACACCCGTATCCAGCTCAGTGACAATCAATAACTTGCCGCATTGCTAGCGCCAAACGTGGGCTGCAGCGGACGCAAATCGTTGCTCTCGTCCTCTTGTTTTATTGCCAGCTCGACTCGGCAGCGACTAACCATAACAAACGGAGCAATCCACGTACACGACGTGTGCCTGTACTATCAACGGAAAGACAGTGCCGCATACGTGCTGTAGCAATACGTTGCGAATGCACATAGCACGATACAGGTGCAGTCGTAAACATAGCATCCCTGCCATCGGCCATACCATGCTGAATACGCCGGTTCTCGTCCGATCCCCGAAGCTAAGCAGCACTGGGCTCGGTCAGTACTTGGGAGGGAGACCACCTGGGAACACCGAGTGCTGATGGCACCCTTCTTTTTGCATTTTTTTATTGCGTGCTTCTGTGACTTATTTTTGTTTTTTTTTACACTCACGTGTGGGTTGTTTTATTTACTGTTACATTCAACTGGCGCAGCCTACTGGTAGAGCCAACGTCGAAGTGCAAAAACAATATGCAAGCCGCCAGGCGATTGTACGCGCAGTGACGGTGGTAACCGGTATAAGTAACGGTGCAAAATTTAGTCGCACAAACTGCTAACCGTTTACCTATTACACCCGTATCCAGCTCAGTGACAATCAATAACTTGCCGCATTGCTAGCGCCAAACGTGGGCTGCAGCGGACGCAAATCGTTGCTCTCGTCCTCTTGTTTTATTGCCAGCTCGACTCGGCAGCGACTAACCATAACAAACGGAGCAATCCACGTACACGACGTGTGCCTGTACTATCAACGGAAAGACAGTGCCGCGTACGTGCTGTAGCAATACGTTGCGAATGCACATAGCACGATACAGGTGCAGTCGTAAACATAGCATCCCTGCCATCGGCCATACCATGCTGAATACGCCGGTTCTCGTCCGATCCCCGTAGCTAAGCAGCATTGGGCTCGGTCAGTACTTGGGAGGGAGACCACCTGGGAACACCGAGTGCTGATGGCACCCTTCTTTTTGCATTTTTTTATTGCGTGCTTCTGTGACTTATTTTTGTTTTTTTTTACACTCACGTGTGGGTTGTTTTATTTACTGTTACATTCAACTGGCGCAGCCTACTGGTAGAGCCAACGTCGAAGTGCAAAAACAATATGCAAGCCGCCAGGCGATTGTACGCGCAGTGACGGTGGTAACCGGTATAAGTAACGGTGCAAAATTTAGTCGCACAAACTGCTAACCGTTTACCTATTGCAGCCGTATCCAGCTCAGTGACAATCAATAACTTGCCGCATTGCTAGCGCCAAACGTGGGCTGCAGCGGACGCAAATCGTTGCTCTCGTCCTCGTGTTTTATTGCCAGCTCGACTCGGCAGCAACTAACCATAACAAACGGAGCAATCCACGTACACGACGTGTGCCTGTACTATCAACGGAAAGACAGTGCCGCGTACGTGCTGTAGCAATACGTTGCGAATGCACATAGCACGATACAGGTGCAGTCGTAAACATAGCATCCCTGCCATCGGCCATACCATGCTGAATACGCCGGTTCTCGTCCGATCCCCGAAGCTAAGCAGCATTGGGCTCGGTCAGTACTTGGGAGGGAGACCACCTGGGAACACCGAGTGCTGATGGCACCCTTCTTTTTGCATTTTTTTATTGCGTGCTTCTGTGACTTATTTTTTTTTTTACACTCACGTGTGGGTTGTTTTATTTACTGTTACATTCAACTGGCGCAGCCTACTGGTAGAGCCAACGTCGAAGTGCAAAAACAATATGCAAGCCGCTAGGCGATTGTACGCGCAGTGACGGTGGTAACCGGTATAAGTAATGGTGCAAAATTTAGTCGCACAAACTGCTAACCGTTTACCTATTACACCCGTATCCAGCTCAGTGACAATCAATAACTTGGCGCATTGCTAGCGCCAAACGTGGGCTGCAGCGGACGCAAATCGTTGCTCTCGTCCTCGTGTTTTATTGCCAGCTCGACTCGGCAGCAACTAACCATAACAAACGGAGCAATCCACGTACACGACGTGTGCCTGTACTATCAACGGAAAGACAGTGCCGCGTACGTGCTGTAGCAATACGTTGCGAATGCACATAGCACGATACAGGTGCAGTCGTAAACATAGCATCCCTGCCATCGGCCATACCATGCTGAATACGCCGGTTCTCGTCCGATCCCCGAAGCTAAGCAGCATTGGGCTCGGTCAGTACTTGGGAGGGAGACCACCTGGGAACACCGAGTGCTGATGGCACCCTTCTTTTTGCATTTTTTTATTGCGTGCTTCTGTGACTTATTTTTTTTTTTTTTACACTCACGTGTGGGTTGTTTTATTTACTGTTACATTCAACTGGCGCAGCCTACTGGTAGAGCCAACGTCGAAGTGCAAAAACAATATGCAAGCCGCCAGGCGATTGTACGCGCAGTGACGGTGGTAACCGGTATAAGTAATGGTGCAAAATTTAGTCGCACAAACTGCTAACCGTTTACCTATTACACCCGTATCCAGCTCAGTGACAATCAATAACTTGCCGCATTGCTAGCGCCAAACGTGGGCTGCAGCGGACGCAAATCGTTGCTCTCGTCCTCTTGTTTTATTGCCAGCTCGACTCGGCAGCGACTAACCATAACAAACGGAGCAATCCACGTACACGACGTGTGCCTGTACTATCAACGGAAAGACAGTGCCGCGTACGTGCTGTAGCAATACGTTGCGAATGCACATAGCACGATACAGGTGCAGTCGTAAACATAGCATCCCTGCCATCGGCCATACCATGCTGAATACGCCGGTTCTCGTCCGATCCCCGAAGCTAAGCAGCATTGGGCTCGGTCAGTACTTGGGAGGGAGACCACCTGGGAACACCGAGTGCTGATGGCACCCTTCTTTTTGCATTTTTTTATTGCGTGCTTCTGTGACTTATTTTTGTTTTTTTTTACACTCACGTGTGGGTTGTTTTATTTACTGTTACATTCAACTGGCGCAGCCTACTGGTAGAGCCAACGTCGAAGTGCAAAAACAATATGCAAGCCGCCAGGCGATTGTACGCGCAGTGACGGTGGTAACCGGTATAAGTAACGGTGCAAAATTTAGTCGCACAAACTGCTAACCGTTTACCTATTACACCCGTATCCAGCTCAGTGACAATCAATAACTTGCCGCATTGCTAGCGCCAAACGTGGGCTGCAGCGGACGCAAATCGTTGCTCTCGTCCTCTTGTTTTATTGCCAGCTCGACTCGGCAGCGACTAACCATAACAAACGGAGCAATCCACGTACACGACGTGTGCCTGTACTATCAACGGAAATACAGTGCCGCGTACGTGCTGTAGCAATACGTTGCGAATGCACATAGCACGATACAGGTGCAGTCGTAAACATAGCATCCCTGCCATCGGCCATACCATGCTGAATACGCCGGTTCTCGTCCGATCCCCGAAGCTAAGCAGCATTGGGCTCGGTCAGTACTTGGGAGGGAGACCACCTGGGAACACCGAGTGCTGATGGCATCCTTCTTTTTCCATTTTTTTATTGCGTGCTTCTGTGACTTATTTTTGTTTTTTTTTACACTCACGTGTGGGTTGTTTTATTTACTGTTACATTCAACTGGCGCAGCCTACAGGTAGAGCCAACGTCGAAGTGCAAAAACAATATGCAAGCCGCCAGGCGATTGTACGCGCAGTGACGGTGGTAACCGGTATAAGTAACGGTGCAAAATTTAGTCGCACAAACTGCTAACCGTTTACCTATTACACCCGTATCCAGCTCAGTGACAATCAATAACTTGCCGCATTGCTAGTGCCAAACGTGGGCTGCAGCGGACGCAAATCGTTGCTCTCGTCCTCGTGTTTTATTGCCAGCTCGACTCGGCAGCAACTAACCATAACAAACGGAGCAATCCACGTACACGACGTGTGCCTGTACTATCAACGGAAAGACAGTGCCGCGTACGTGCTGTAGCAATACGTTGCGAATGCACATAGCACGATACAGGTGCAGTCGTAAACATAGCATCCCTGCCATCGGCCATACCATGCTGAATACGCCGGTTCTCGTCCGATCCCCGAAGCTAAGCAGCATTGGGCTCGGTCAGTACTTGGGAGGGAGACCACCTGGGAACACCGAGTGCTGATGGCACCCTTCTTTTTGCATTTTTTTATTGCGTGCTTCTGTGACTTATTTTTGTTTTTTTTTACACTCACGTGTGGGTTGTTTTATTTACTGTTACATTCAACTGGCGCAGCCTACTGGTAGAGCCAACGTCGAAGTGCAAAAACAATATGCAAGCCGCCAGGCGATTGTACGCGCAGTGACGGTGGTAACCGGTATAAGTAATGGTGCAAAATTTAGTCGCACAAACTGCTAACCGTTTACCTATTACACCCGTATCCAGCTCAGTGACAATCAATAACTTGCCGCATTGCTAGCGCCAAACGTGGGCTGCAGCGGACGCAAATCGTTGCTCTCGTCCTCTTGTTTTATTGCCAGCTCGACTCGGCAGCGACTAACCATAACAAACGGAGCAATCCACGTACACGACGTGTGCCTGTACTATCAACGGAAAGACAGTGCCGCGTACGTGCTGTAGCAATACGTTGCGAATGCACATAGCACGATACAGGTGCAGTCGTAAACATAGCATCCCTGCCATCGGCCATACCATGCTGAATACGCCGGTTCTCGTCCGATCCCCGAAGCTAAGCAGCATTGGGCTCGGTCAGTACTTGGGAGGGAGACCACCTGGGAACACCGAGTGCTGATGGCACCCTTCTTTTTGCATTTTTTTATTGCGTGCTTCTGTGACTTATTTTTGTTTTTTTTTACACTCACGTGTGGGTTGTTTTATTTACTGTTACATTCAACTGGTGCAGCCTACTGGTAGAGCCAACGTCGAAGTGCAAAAACAATATGCAAGCCGCCAGGCGATTGTACGCGCAGTGACGGTGGTAACCGGTATAAGTAACGGTGCAAAATTTAGTCGCACAAACTGCTAACCGTTTACCTATTACACCCGTATCCAGCTCAGTGACAATCAATAACTTGCCGCATTGCTAGCGCCAAACGTGGGCTGCAGCGGACGCAAATCGTTGCTCTCGTCCTCTTGTTTTATTGCCAGCTCGACTCGGCAGCGACTAACCATAACAAACGGAGCAATCCACGTACACGACGTGTGCCTGTACTATCAACGGAAAGACAGTGCCGCGTACGTGCTGTAGCAATACGTTGCGAATGCACATAGCACGATACAGGTGCAGTCGTAAACATAGCATCCCTGCCATCGGCCATACCATGCTGAATACGCCGGTTCTCGTCCGATCCCCGAAGCTAAGCAGCATTGGGCTCGGTCAGTACTTGGGAGGGAGACCACCTGGGAACACCGAGTGCTGATGGCACCCTTGTTTTTGCATTTTTTTATTGCGTGCTTCTGTGACTTATTTTTTTTTTTTTTTTTTACACTCACGTGTGGGTTGTTTTATTTACTGTTACATTCAACTGGCGCAGCCTACTGGTAGAGCCAACGTCGAAGTGCAAAAACAATATGCAAGCCGCCAGGCGATTGTACGCGCAGTGACGGTGGTAACCGGTATAAGTAATGGTGCAAAATTTAGTCGCACAAACTGCTAACCGTTTACCTATTACACCCGTATCCAGCTCAGTGACAATCAATAACTTGCCGCATTGCTAGCGCCAAACGTGGGCTGCAGCGGACGCAAATCGTTGCTCTCGTCCTCTTGTTTTATTGCCAGCTCGACTCGGCAGCGACTAACCATAACAAACGGAGCAATCCACGTACACGACGTGTGCCTGTACTATCAACGGAAAGACAGTGCCGCGTACGTGCTGTAGCAATACGTTGCGAATGCACATAGCACGATACAGGTGCAGTCGTAAACATAGCATCCCTGCCATCGGCCATACCATGCTGAATACGCCGGTTCTCGTCCGATCCCCGAAGCTAAGCAGCATTGGGCTCGGTCAGTACTTGGGAGGGAGACCACCTGGGAACACCGAGTGCTGATGGCACCCTTCTTTTTGCATTTTTTTATTGCGTCCTTCTGTGACTTATTTTTGTTTTTTTTTTACACTCACGTGTGGGTTGTTTTATTTACTGTTACATTCAACTGGCGCAGCCTACTGGTAGAGCCAACGTCGAAGTGCAAAAACAATATGCAAGCCGCCAGGCGATTGTACGCGCAGTGACGGTGGTAACCGGTATAAGTAACGGTGCAAAATTTAGTCGCACAAACTGCTAACCGTTTACCTATTACACCCGTATCCAGCTCAGTGACAATCAATAACTTGCCGCATTGCTAGCGCCAAACGTGGGCTGCAGCGGACGCAAATCGTTGCTCTCGTCCTCTTGTTTTATTGCCAGCTCGACTCGGCAGCGACTAACCATAACAAACGGAGCAATCCACGTACACGACGTGTGCCTGTACTATCAACGGAAAGACAGTGCCGCGTACGTGCTGTAGCAATACGTTGCGAATGCACATAGCACGATACAGGTGCAGTCGTAAACATAGCATCCCTGCCATCGGCCATACCATGCTGAATACGCCGGTTCTCGTCCGATCCCCGAAGCTAAGCAGCATTGGGCTCGGTCAGTACTTGGGAGGGAGACCACCTGGGAACACCGAGTGCTGATGGCACCCTTCTTTTTGCATTTTTTTATTGCGTGCTTCTGTGACTTATTTTTGTTTTTTTTTACACTCACGTGTGGGTTGTTTTATTTACTGTTACATTCAACTGGCGCAGCCTACTGGTAGAGCCAACGTCGAAGTGCAAAAACAATATGCAAGCCGCCAGGCGATTGTACGCGCAGTGACGGTGGTAACCGGTATAAGTAACGGTGCAAAATTTAGTCGCACAAACTGCTAACCGTTTACCTATTACACCCGTATCCAGCTCAGTGACAATCAATAACTTGCCGCATTGCTAGCGCCAAACGTGGGCTGCAGCGGACGCAAATCGTTGCTCTCGTCCTCTTGTTTTATTGCCAGCTCGACTCGGCAGCGACTAACCATAACAAACGGAGCAATCCACGTACACGACGTGTGCCTGTACTATCAACGGAAATACAGTGCCGCGTACGTGCTGTAGCAATACGTTGCGAATGCACATAGCACGATACAGGTGCAGTCGTAAACATAGCATCCCTGCCATCGGCCATACCATGCTGAATACGCCGGTTCTCGTCCGATCCCCGAAGCTAAGCAGCATTGGGCTCGGTCAGTACTTGGGAGGGAGACCACCTGGGAACACCGAGTGCTGATGGCATCCTTCTTTTTCCATTTTTTTATTGCGTGCTTCTGTGACTTATTTTTGTTTTTTTTTACACTCACGTGTGGGTTGTTTTATTTACTGTTACATTCAACTGGCGCAGCCTACAGGTAGAGCCAACGTCGAAGTGCAAAAACAATATGCAAGCCGCCAGGCGATTGTACGCGCAGTGACGGTGGTAACCGGTATAAGTAACGGTGCAAAATTTAGTCGCACAAACTGCTAACCGTTTACCTATTACACCCGTATCCAGCTCAGTGACAATCAATAACTTGCCGCATTGCTAGTGCCAAACGTGGGCTGCAGCGGACGCAAATCGTTGCTCTCGTCCTCGTGTTTTATTGCCAGCTCGACTCGGCAGCAACTAACCATAACAAACGGAGCAATCCACGTACACGACGTGTGCCTGTACTATCAACGGAAAGACAGTGCCGCGTACGTGCTGTAGCAATACGTTGCGAATGCACATAGCACGATACAGGTGCAGTCGTAAACATAGCATCCCTGCCATCGGCCATACCATGCTGAATACGCCGGTTCTCGTCCGATCCCCGAAGCTAAGCAGCATTGGGCTCGGTCAGTACTTGGGAGGGAGACCACCTGGGAACACCGAGTGCTGATGGCACCCTTCTTTTTGCATTTTTTTATTGCGTGCTTCTGTGACTTATTTTTGTTTTTTTTTACACTCACGTGTGGGTTGTTTTATTTACTGTTACATTCAACTGGCGCAGCCTACTGGTAGAGCCAACGTCGAAGTGCAAAAACAATATGCAAGCCGCCAGGCGATTGTACGCGCAGTGACGGTGGTAACCGGTATAAGTAATGGTGCAAAATTTAGTCGCACAAACTGCTAACCGTTTACCTATTACACCCGTATCCAGCTCAGTGACAATCAATAACTTGCCGCATTGCTAGCGCCAAACGTGGGCTGCAGCGGACGCAAATCGTTGCTCTCGTCCTCTTGTTTTATTGCCAGCTCGACTCGGCAGCGACTAACCATAACAAACGGAGCAATCCACGTACACGACGTGTGCCTGTACTATCAACGGAAAGACAGTGCCGCGTACGTGCTGTAGCAATACGTTGCGAATGCACATAGCACGATACAGGTGCAGTCGTAAACATAGCATCCCTGCCATCGGCCATACCATGCTGAATACGCCGGTTCTCGTCCGATCCCCGAAGCTAAGCAGCATTGGGCTCGGTCAGTACTTGGGAGGGAGACCACCTGGGAACACCGAGTGCTGATGGCACCCTTCTTTTTGCATTTTTTTATTGCGTGCTTCTGTGACTTATTTTTGTTTTTTTTTACACTCACGTGTGGGTTGTTTTATTTACTGTTACATTCAACTGGTGCAGCCTACTGGTAGAGCCAACGTCGAAGTGCAAAAACAATATGCAAGCCGCCAGGCGATTGTACGCGCAGTGACGGTGGTAACCGGTATAAGTAACGGTGCAAAATTTAGTCGCACAAACTGCTAACCGTTTACCTATTACACCCGTATCCAGCTCAGTGACAATCAATAACTTGCCGCATTGCTAGCGCCAAACGTGGGCTGCAGCGGACGCAAATCGTTGCTCTCGTCCTCTTGTTTTATTGCCAGCTCGACTCGGCAGCGACTAACCATAACAAACGGAGCAATCCACGTACACGACGTGTGCCTGTACTATCAACGGAAAGACAGTGCCGCGTACGTGCTGTAGCAATACGTTGCGAATGCACATAGCACGATACAGGTGCAGTCGTAAACATAGCATCCCTGCCATCGGCCATACCATGCTGAATACGCCGGTTCTCGTCCGATCCCCGAAGCTAAGCAGCATTGGGCTCGGTCAGTACTTGGGAGGGAGACCACCTGGGAACACCGAGTGCTGATGGCACCCTTGTTTTTGCATTTTTTTATTGCGTGCTTCTGTGACTTATTTTTTTTTTTTTTTTTTACACTCACGTGTGGGTTGTTTTATTTACTGTTACATTCAACTGGCGCAGCCTACTGGTAGAGCCAACGTCGAAGTGCAAAAACAATATGCAAGCCGCCAGGCGATTGTACGCGCAGTGACGGTGGTAACCGGTATAAGTAATGGTGCAAAATTTAGTCGCACAAACTGCTAACCGTTTACCTATTACACCCGTATCCAGCTCAGTGACAATCAATAACTTGCCGCATTGCTAGCGCCAAACGTGGGCTGCAGCGGACGCAAATCGTTGCTCTCGTCCTCTTGTTTTATTGCCAGCTCGACTCGGCAGCGACTAACCATAACAAACGGAGCAATCCACGTACACGACGTGTGCCTGTACTATCAACGGAAAGACAGTGCCGCGTACGTGCTGTAGCAATACGTTGCGAATGCACATAGCACGATACAGGTGCAGTCGTAAACATAGCATCCCTGCCATCGGCCATACCATGCTGAATACGCCGGTTCTCGTCCGATCCCCGAAGCTAAGCAGCATTGGGCTCGGTCAGTACTTGGGAGGGAGACCACCTGGGAACACCGAGTGCTGATGGCACCCTTCTTTTTGCATTTTTTTATTGCGTCCTTCTGTGACTTATTTTTGTTTTTTTTTTACACTCACGTGTGGGTTGTTTTATTTACTGTTACATTCAACTGGCGCAGCCTACTGGTAGAGCCAACGTCGAAGTGCAAAAACAATATGCAAGCCGCCAGGCGATTGTACGCGCAGTGACGGTGGTAACCGGTATAAGTAACGGTGCAAAATTTAGTCGCACAAACTGCTAACCGTTTACCTATTACACCCGTATCCAGCTCAGTGACAATCAATAACTTGCCGCATTGCTAGCGCCAAACGTGGGCTGCAGCGGACGCAAATCGTTGCTCTCGTCCTCTTGTTTTATTGCCAGCTCGACTCGGCAGCGACTAACCATAACAAACGGAGCAATCCACGTACACGACGTGTGCCTGTACTATCAACGGAAAGACAGTGCCGCGTACGTGCTGTAGAAATACGTTGCGAATGCACATAGCACGATACAGGTGCAGTCGTAAACATAGCATCCCTGCCATCGGCCATACCATGCTGAATACGCCGGTTCTCTTCCGATCCCCGAAGCTAAGCAGCATTGGGCTCGGTCAGTACTTGGGAGGGAGACCACCTGGGAACACCGAGTGCTGATGGCACCCTTGTTTTTGCATTTTTTTATTGCGTGCTTCTGTGACTTATTTTTTTTTTTTTTTTACACTCACGTGTGGGTTGTTTTATTTACTGTTACATTCAACTGGCGCAGCCTACTGGTAGAGCCAACGTCGAAGTGCAAAAACAAAATGCAAGCCGCTAGGCGATTGTACGCGCAGTGACGGTGGTAACCGGTATAAGTAATGGTGCAAAATTTAGTCGCACAAACTGCTAACCGTTTACCTATTACACCCGTATCCAGCTCAGTGACAATCAATAACTTGGCGCATTGCTAGCGCCAAACGTGGGCTGCAGCGGACGCAAATCGTTGCTCTCGTCCTCGTGTTTTATTGCCAGCTCGACTCGGCAGCAACTAACCATAACAAACGGAGCAATCCACGTACACGACGTGTGCCTGTACTATCAACGGAAAGACAGTGCCGCGTACGTGCTGTAGCAATACGTTGCGAATGCACATAGCACGATACAGGTGCAGTCGTAAACATAGCATCCCTGCCATCGGCCATACCATGCTGAATACGCCGGTTCTCGTCCGATCCCCGAAGCTAAGCAGCATTGGGCTCGGTCAGTACTTGGGAGGGAGACCACCTGGGAACACCGAGTGCTGATGGCATCCTTCTTTTTGCATTTTTTTATTGCGTGCTTCTGTGACTTATTTTTGTTTTTTTTTACACTCACGTGTGGGTTGTTTTATTTACTGTTACATTCAACTGGCGCAGCCTACAGGTAGAGCCAACGTCGAAGTGCTAAAACAATATGCAAGCCGCCAGGCGATTGTACGCGCAGTGACGGTGGTAACCGGTATAAGTAACGGTGCAAAATTTAGTCGCACAAACTGCTAACCGTTTACCTATTAAACCCGTATCCAGCTCAGTGACAATCAATAACTTGCCGCATTGCTAGTGCCAAACGTGGGCTGCAGCGGACGCAAATCGTTGCTCTCGTCCTCGTGTTTTATTGCCAGCTCGACTCGGCAGCAACTAACCATAACAAACGGAGCAATCCACGTACACGACGTGTGCCTGTACTATCAACGGAAAGACAGTGCCGCGTACGTGCTGTAGCAATACGTTGCGAATGCACATAGCACGATACAGGTGCAGTCGTAAACATAGCATCCCTGCCATCGGCCATACCATGCTGAATACGCCGGTTCTCGTCCGATCCCCGAAGCTAAGCAGCATTGGGCTCGGTCAGTACTTGGGAGGGAGACCACCTGGGAACACCGAGTGCTGATGGCACCCTTCTTTTTGCATTTTTTTATTGCGTGCTTCTGTGACTTATTTTTTTTTTTTTTACACTCACGTGTGGGTTGTTTTATTTACTGTTACATTCAACTGGCGCAGCCTACTGGTAGAGCCAACGTCGAAGTGCAAAAACAATATGCAAGCCGCCAGGCGATTGTACGCGCAGTGACGGTGGTAACCGGTATAAGTAACGGTGCAAAATTTAGTCGCACAAACTGCTAACCGTTTACCTATTACACCCGTATCCAGCTCAGTGACAATCAATAACTTGCCGCATTGCTAGCGCCAAACGTGGGCTGCAGCGGACGCAAATCGTTGCTCTCGTCCTCTTGTTTTATTGCCAGCTCGACTCGGCAGCGACTAACCATAACAAACGGAGCAATCCACGTACACGACGTGTGCCTGTACTATCAACGGAAAGACAGTGCCGCGTACGTGCTGTAGCAATACGTTGCGAATGCACATAGCACGATACAGGTGCAGTCGTAAACATAGCATCCCTGCCATCGGCCATACCATGCTGAATACGCCGGTTCTCGTCCGATCCCCGAAGCTAAGCAGCATTGGGCTCGGTCAGTACTTGGGAGGGAGACCACCTGGGAACACCGAGTGCTGATGGCACCCTTCTTTTTGCATTTTTTTATTGCGTGCTTCTGTGACTTATTTTTTTTTTTTTTACACTCACGTGTGGGTTGTTTTATTTACTGTTACATTCAACTGGCGCAGCCTACTGGTAGAGCCAACGTCGAAGTGCAAAAACAATATGCAAGCCGCCAGGCGATTGTACGCGCAGTGACGGTGGTAACCGGTATAAGTAATGGTGCAAAATTTAGTCGCACAAACTGCTAACCGTTTACCTATTACACCCGTATCCAGCTCAGTGACAATCAATAACTTGCCGCATTGCTAGCGCCAAACGTGGGCTGCAGCGGACGCAAATCGTTGCTCTCGTCCTCTTGTTTTATTGCCAGCTCGACTCGGCAGCGACTAACCATAACAAACGGAGCAATCCACGTACACGACGTGTGCCTGTACTATCAACGGAAATACAGTGCCGCGTACGTGCTGTAGCAATACGTTGCGAATGCACATAGCACGATACAGGTGCAGTCGTAAACATAGCATTCCTGCCATCGGCCATACCATGCTGAATACGCCGGTTCTCGTCCGATCCCCGAAGCTAAGCAGCATTGGGCTCGGTCAGTACTTGGGAGGGAGACCACCTGGGAACACCGAGTGCTGATGGCACCCTTCTTTTTGCATTTTTTTATTGCGTGCTTCTGTGACTTATTTTTGTTTTTTTTACACTCACGTGTGGGTTGTTTTATTTACTGTTACATTCAACTGGCGCAGCCTACTGGTAGAGCCAACGTCGAAGTGCAAAAACAATATGCAAGCCGCCAGGCGATTGTACGCGCAGTGACGGTGGTAACCGGTATAAGTAACGGTGCAAAATTTAGTCGCACAAACTGCTAACCGTTTACCTATTACACCCGTATCCAGCTCAGTGACAATCAATAACTTGCCGCATTGCTAGCGCCAAACGTGGGCTGCAGCGGACGCAAATCGTTGCTCTCGTCCTCGTGTTTTATTGCCAGCTCGACTCGGCAGCAACTAACCATAACAAACGGAGCAATCCACGTACACGACGTGTGCCTGTACTATCAACGGAAAGACAGTGCCGCGTACGTGCTGTAGCAATACGTTGCGAATGCACATAGCACGATACAGGTGCAGTCGTAAACATAGCATCCCTGCCATCGGCCATACCATGCTGAATACGCCGGTTCTCGTCCGATCCCCGAAGCTAAGCAGCATTGGGCTCGGTCAGTACTTGGGAGGGAGACCACCTGGGAACACCGAGTGCTGATGGCACCCTTCTTTTTGCATTTTTTTATTGCGTGCTTCTGTGACTTATTTTTTTTTTTTTTACACTCACGTGTGGGTTGTTTTATTTACTGTTACATTCAACTGGCGCAGCCTACTGGTAGAGCCAACGTCGAAGTGCAAAAACAATATGCAAGCCGCCAGGCGATTGTACGCGCAGTGACGGTGGTAACCGGTATAAGTAATGGTGCAAAATTTAGTCGCACAAACTGCTAACCGTTTACCTATTACACCCGTATCCAGCTCAGTGACAATCAATAACTTGCCGCATTGCTAGCGCCAAACGTGGGCTGCAGCGGACGCAAATCGTTGCTCTCGTCCTCTTGTTTTATTGCCAGCTCGACTCGGCAGCGACTAACCATAACAAACGGAGCAATCCACGTACACGACGTGTGCCTGTACTATCAACGGAAAGACAGTGCCGCGTACGTGCTGTAGCAATACGTTGCGAATGCACATAGCACGATACAGGTGCAGTCGTAAACATAGCATCCCTGCCATCGGCCATACCATGCTGAATACGCCGGTTCTCGTCCGATCCCCGAAGCTAAGCAGCATTGGGCTCGGTCAGTACTTGGGAGGGAGACCACCTGGGAACACCGAGTGCTGATGGCACCCTTCTTTTTGCATTTTTTTATTGCGTGCTTCTGTGACTTATTTTTGTTTTTTTTTACACTCACGTGTGGGTTGTTTTATTTACTGTTACATTCAACTGGCGCAGCCTACTGGTAGAGCCAACGTCGAAGTGCAAAAACAATATGCAAGCCGCCAGGCGATTGTACGCGCAGTGACGGCGGTAACCGGTATAAGTAACGGTGCAAAATTTAGTCGCACAAACTGCTAACCGTTTACCTATTACACCCGTATCCAGCTCAGTGACAATCAATAACTTGCCGCATTGCTAGCGCCAAACGTGGGCTGCAGCGGACGCAAATCGTTGCTCTCGTCCTCTTGTTTTATTGCCAGCTCGACTCGGCAGCGACTAACCATAACAAACGGAGCAATCCACGTACACGACGTGTGCCTGTACTATCAACGGAAAGACAGTGCCGCGTACGTGCTGTAGAAATACGTTGCGAATGCACATAGCACGATACAGGTGCAGTCGTAAACATAGCATCCCTGCCATCGGCCATACCATGCTGAATACGCCGGTTCTCTTCCGATCCCCGAAGCTAAGCAGCATTGGGCTCGGTCAGTACTTGGGAGGGAGACCACCTGGGAACACCGAGTGCTGATGGCACCCTTGTTTTTGCATTTTTTTATTGCGTGCTTCTGTGACTTATTTTTTTTTTTTTTTTACACTCACGTGTGGGTTGTTTTATTTACTGTTACATTCAACTGGCGCAGCCTACTGGTAGAGCCAACGTCGAAGTGCAAAAACAAAATGCAAGCCGCTAGGCGATTGTACGCGCAGTGACGGTGGTAACCGGTATAAGTAATGGTGCAAAATTTAGTCGCACAAACTGCTAACCGTTTACCTATTACACCCGTATCCAGCTCAGTGACAATCAATAACTTGGCGCATTGCTAGCGCCAAACGTGGGCTGCAGCGGACGCAAATCGTTGCTCTCGTCCTCGTGTTTTATTGCCAGCTCGACTCGGCAGCAACTAACCATAACAAACGGAGCAATCCACGTACACGACGTGTGCCTGTACTATCAACGGAAAGACAGTGCCGCGTACGTGCTGTAGCAATACGTTGCGAATGCACATAGCACGATACAGGTGCAGTCGTAAACATAGCATCCCTGCCATCGGCCATACCATGCTGAATACGCCGGTTCTCGTCCGATCCCCGAAGCTAAGCAGCATTGGGCTCGGTCAGTACTTGGGAGGGAGACCACCTGGGAACACCGAGTGCTGATGGCATCCTTCTTTTTGCATTTTTTTATTGCGTGCTTCTGTGACTTATTTTTGTTTTTTTTTACACTCACGTGTGGGTTGTTTTATTTACTGTTACATTCAACTGGCGCAGCCTACAGGTAGAGCCAACGTCGAAGTGCTAAAACAATATGCAAGCCGCCAGGCGATTGTACGCGCAGTGACGGTGGTAACCGGTATAAGTAACGGTGCAAAATTTAGTCGCACAAACTGCTAACCGTTTACCTATTAAACCCGTATCCAGCTCAGTGACAATCAATAACTTGCCGCATTGCTAGTGCCAAACGTGGGCTGCAGCGGACGCAAATCGTTGCTCTCGTCCTCGTGTTTTATTGCCAGCTCGACTCGGCAGCAACTAACCATAACAAACGGAGCAATCCACGTACACGACGTGTGCCTGTACTATCAACGGAAAGACAGTGCCGCGTACGTGCTGTAGCAATACGTTGCGAATGCACATAGCACGATACAGGTGCAGTCGTAAACATAGCATCCCTGCCATCGGCCATACCATGCTGAATACGCCGGTTCTCGTCCGATCCCCGAAGCTAAGCAGCATTGGGCTCGGTCAGTACTTGGGAGGGAGACCACCTGGGAACACCGAGTGCTGATGGCACCCTTCTTTTTGCATTTTTTTATTGCGTGCTTCTGTGACTTATTTTTTTTTTTTTACACTCACGTGTGGGTTGTTTTATTTACTGTTACATTCAACTGGCGCAGCCTACTGGTAGAGCCAACGTCGAAGTGCAAAAACAATATGCAAGCCGCCAGGCGATTGTACGCGCAGTGACGGTGGTAACCGGTATAAGTAACGGTGCAAAATTTAGTCGCACAAACTGCTAACCGTTTACCTATTACACCCGTATCCAGCTCAGTGACAATCAATAACTTGCCGCATTGCTAGCGCCAAACGTGGGCTGCAGCGGACGCAAATCGTTGCTCTCGTCCTCTTGTTTTATTGCCAGCTCGACTCGGCAGCGACTAACCATAACAAACGGAGCAATCCACGTACACGACGTGTGCCTGTACTATCAACGGAAAGACAGTGCCGCGTACGTGCTGTAGCAATACGTTGCGAATGCACATAGCACGATACAGGTGCAGTCGTAAACATAGCATCCCTGCCATCGGCCATACCATGCTGAATACGCCGGTTCTCGTCCGATCCCCGAAGCTAAGCAGCATTGGGCTCGGTCAGTACTTGGGAGGGAGACCACCTGGGAACACCGAGTGCTGATGGCACCCTTCTTTTTGCATTTTTTTATTGCGTGCTTCTGTGACTTATTTTTTTTTTTTTTACACTCACGTGTGGGTTGTTTTATTTACTGTTACATTCAACTGGCGCAGCCTACTGGTAGAGCCAACGTCGAAGTGCAAAAACAATATGCAAGCCGCCAGGCGATTGTACGCGCAGTGACGGTGGTAACCGGTATAAGTAATGGTGCAAAATTTAGTCGCACAAACTGCTAACCGTTTACCTATTACACCCGTATCCAGCTCAGTGACAATCAATAACTTGCCGCATTGCTAGCGCCAAACGTGGGCTGCAGCGGACGCAAATCGTTGCTCTCGTCCTCTTGTTTTATTGCCAGCTCGACTCGGCAGCGACTAACCATAACAAACGGAGCAATCCACGTACACGACGTGTGCCTGTACTATCAACGGAAATACAGTGCCGCGTACGTGCTGTAGCAATACGTTGCGAATGCACATAGCACGATACAGGTGCAGTCGTAAACATAGCATTCCTGCCATCGGCCATACCATGCTGAATACGCCGGTTCTCGTCCGATCCCCGAAGCTAAGCAGCATTGGGCTCGGTCAGTACTTGGGAGGGAGACCACCTGGGAACACCGAGTGCTGATGGCACCCTTCTTTTTGCATTTTTTTATTGCGTGCTTCTGTGACTTATTTTTGTTTTTTTTACACTCACGTGTGGGTTGTTTTATTTACTGTTACATTCAACTGGCGCAGCCTACTGGTAGAGCCAACGTCGAAGTGCAAAAACAATATGCAAGCCGCCAGGCGATTGTACGCGCAGTGACGGTGGTAACCGGTATAAGTAACGGTGCAAAATTTAGTCGCACAAACTGCTAACCGTTTACCTATTACACCCGTATCCAGCTCAGTGACAATCAATAACTTGCCGCATTGCTAGCGCCAAACGTGGGCTGCAGCGGACGCAAATCGTTGCTCTCGTCCTCGTGTTTTATTGCCAGCTCGACTCGGCAGCAACTAACCATAACAAACGGAGCAATCCACGTACACGACGTGTGCCTGTACTATCAACGGAAAGACAGTGCCGCGTACGTGCTGTAGCAATACGTTGCGAATGCACATAGCACGATACAGGTGCAGTCGTAAACATAGCATCCCTGCCATCGGCCATACCATGCTGAATACGCCGGTTCTCGTCCGATCCCCGAAGCTAAGCAGCATTGGGCTCGGTCAGTACTTGGGAGGGAGACCACCTGGGAACACCGAGTGCTGATGGCACCCTTCTTTTTGCATTTTTTTATTGCGTGCTTCTGTGACTTATTTTTTTTTTTTTTACACTCACGTGTGGGTTGTTTTATTTACTGTTACATTCAACTGGCGCAGCCTACTGGTAGAGCCAACGTCGAAGTGCAAAAACAATATGCAAGCCGCCAGGCGATTGTACGCGCAGTGACGGTGGTAACCGGTATAAGTAATGGTGCAAAATTTAGTCGCACAAACTGCTAACCGTTTACCTATTACACCCGTATCCAGCTCAGTGACAATCAATAACTTGCCGCATTGCTAGCGCCAAACGTGGGCTGCAGCGGACGCAAATCGTTGCTCTCGTCCTCTTGTTTTATTGCCAGCTCGACTCGGCAGCGACTAACCATAACAAACGGAGCAATCCACGTACACGACGTGTGCCTGTACTATCAACGGAAAGACAGTGCCGCGTACGTGCTGTAGCAATACGTTGCGAATGCACATAGCACGATACAGGTGCAGTCGTAAACATAGCATCCCTGCCATCGGCCATACCATGCTGAATACGCCGGTTCTCGTCCGATCCCCGAAGCTAAGCAGCATTGGGCTCGGTCAGTACTTGGGAGGGAGACCACCTGGGAACACCGAGTGCTGATGGCACCCTTCTTTTTGCATTTTTTTATTGCGTGCTTCTGTGACTTATTTTTGTTTTTTTTTACACTCACGTGTGGGTTGTTTTATTTACTGTTACATTCAACTGGCGCAGCCTACTGGTAGAGCCAACGTCGAAGTGCAAAAACAATATGCAAGCCGCCAGGCGATTGTACGCGCAGTGACGGCGGTAACCGGTATAAGTAACGGTGCAAAATTTAGTCGCACAAACTGCTAACCGTTTACCTATTACACCCGTATCCAGCTCAGTGACAATCAATAACTTGCCGCATTGCTAGCGCCAAACGTGGGCTGCAGCGGACGCAAATCGTTGCTCTCGTCCTCTTGTTTTATTGCCAGCTCGACTCGGCAGCGACTAACCATAACAAACGGAGCAATCCACGTACACGACGTGTGCCATTACTATCAACGGAAAGACAGTGCCGCGTACGTGCTGTAGCAATACGTTGCGAATGCACATAGCACGATACAGGTGCAGTCGTAAACATAGCATCCCTGCCATCGGCCATACCATGCTGAATACGCCGGTTCTCGTCCGATCCCCGAAGCTAAGCAGCATTGGGCTCGGTCAGTACTTGGGAGGGAGACCACCTGGGAACACCGAGTGCTGATGGCACCCTTCTTTTTGCATTTTTTTATTGCGTGCTTCTGTGACTTATTTTTGTTTTTTTTTACACTCACGTGTGGGTTGTTTTATTTACTGTTACATTCAACTGGCGCAGCCTACTGGTAGAGCCAACGTCGAAGTGCAAAAACAATATGCAAGCCGCCAGGCGATTGTACGCGCAGTGACGGTGGTAACCGGTATAAGTAACGGTGCAAAATTTAGTCGCACAAACTGCTAACCGTTTACCTATTACACCCGTATCCAGCTCAGTGACAATCAATAACTTGCCGCATTGCTAGCGCCAAACGTGGGCTGCAGCGGACGCAAATCGTTGCTCTCGTCCTCTTGTTTTATTGCCAGCTCGACTCGGCAGCGACTAACCATAACAAACGGAGCAATCCACGTACACGACGTGTGCCTGTACTATCAACGGAAAGACAGTGCCGCGTACGTGCTGTAGCAATACGTTGCGAATGCACATAGCACGATACAGGTGCAGTCGTAAACATAGCATCCCTGCCATCGGCCATACCATGCTGAATACGCCGGTTCTCGTCCGATCCCCGAAGCTAAGCAGCATTGGGCTCGGTCAGTACTTGGGAGGGAGACCACCTGGGAACACCGAGTGCTGATGGCACCCTTCTTTTTGCATTTTTTTATTGCGTGCTTCTGTGACTTATTTTTGTTTTTTTTTACACTCACGTGTGGGTTGTTTTATTTACTGTTACATTCAACTGGCGCAGCCTACTGGTAGAGCCAACGTCGAAGTGCAAAAACAATATGCAAGCCGCCAGGCGATTGTACGCGCAGTGACGGTGGTAACCGGTATAAATAACGGCGCAAAATTTAGTCGCACAAACTGCTAACCGTTTACCTATTACACCCGTATCCAGCTCAGTGACAATCAATAACTTGGCGCATTGCTAGCGCCAAACGTGGGCTGCAGCGGACGCAAATCGTTGCTCTCGTCCTCGTGTTTTATTGCCAGCTCGACTCGGCAGCAACTAACCATAACAAACGGAGCAATCCACGTACACGACCTGTGCCTGTACTATCAACGGAAAGACAGGGCCGCGTACGTGCTGTAGCAATACGTTGCGAATGCACATAGCACGATACAGGTGCAGTCGTAAACATAGCATCCCTGCCATCGGCCATACCATGCTGAATACGCCGGTTCTCGTCCGATCCCCGAAGCTAAGCAGCATTGGGCTCGGTCAGTACTTGGGAGGGAGACCACCTGGGAACACCGAGTGCTGATGGCACCCTTCTTTTTACATTTTTTTATTGCGTGCTTCTGTGACTTATTTTTTTTTTTTTTACACTCACGTGTGGGTTGTTTTATTTACTGTTACATTCAACTGGCGCAGCCTACTGGTAGAGCCAACGTCGAAGTGCAAAAACAATATGCAAGCCGCCAGGCGATTGTACGCGCAGTGACGGTGGTAACCGGTATAAGTAATGGTGCAAAATTTAGTCGCACAAACTGCTAACCGTTTACCTATTACACCCGTATCCAGCTCAGTGACAATCAATAACTTGCCGCATTGCTAGCGCCAAACGTGGGCTGCAGCGGACGCAAATCGTTGCTCTCGTCCTCTTGTTTTATTGCCAGCTCGACTCGGCAGCGACTAACCATAACAAACGGAGCAATCCACGTACACGACGTGTGCCTGTACTATCAACGGAAAGACAGTGCCGCATACGTGCTGTAGCAATACGTTGCGAATGCACATAGCACGATACAGGTGCAGTCGTAAACATAGCATCCCTGCCATCGGCCATACCATGCTGAATACGCCGGTTCTCGTACGATCCCCGAAGCTAAGCAGCATTGGGCTCGGTCAGTACTTGGGAGGGAGACCACCTGGGAACACCGAGTGCTGATGGCACCCTTCTTTTTGCATTTTTTTATTGCGTGCTTCTGTGACTTATTTTTGTTTTTTTTTACACTCACGTGTGGGTTGTTTTATTTACTGTTACATTCAACTGGCGCAGCCTACTGGTAGAGCCAACGTCGAAGTGCAAAAACAATATGCAAGCCGCCAGGCGATTGTACGCGCAGTGACGGTGGTAACCGGTATAAGTAACGGTGCAAAATTTAGTCGCACAAACTGCTAACCGTTTACCTATTACACCTGTATCCAGCTCAGTGACAATCAATAACTTGCCGCATTGCTAGCGCCAAACGTGGGCTGCAGCGGACGCAAATCGTTGCTCTCGTCCTCTTGTTTTATTGCCAGCTCGACTCGGCAGCGACTAACCATAACAAACGGAGCAATCCACGTACACGACGTGTGCCTGTACTATCAACGGAAAGACAGTGCCGCGTACGTGCTGTAGCAATACGTTGCGAATGCACATAGCACGATACAGGTGCAGTCGTAAACATAGCATCCCTGCCATCGGCCATACCATGCTGAATACGCCGGTTCTCGTCCGATCCCCGAAGCTAAGCAGCATTGGGCTCGGTCAGTACTTGGGAGGGAGACCACCTGGGAACACCGAGTGCTGATGGCACCCTTGTTTTTGCATTTTTTTATTGCGTGCTTCTGTGACTTATTTTTTTTTTTTTTTTTACACTCACGTGTGGGTTGTTTTATTTACTGTTACATTCAACTGGCGCAGCCTACTGGTAGAGCCAACGTCGAAGTGCAAAAACAAAATGCAAGCCGCTAGGCGATTGTACGCGCAGTGACGGTGGTAACCGGTATAAGTAATGGTGCAAAATTTAGTCGCACAAACTGCTAACCGTTTACCTATTACACCCGTATCCAGCTCAGTGACAATCAATAACTTGGCGCATTGCTAGCGCCAAACGTGGGCTGCAGCGGACGCAAATCGTTGCTCTCGTCCTCGTGTTTTATTGCCAGCTCGACTCGGCAGCAACTAACCATAAGAAACGGAGCAATCCACGTACACGACGTGTGCCTGTACTATCAATGGAAAGACAGTGCCGCGTACGTGCTGTAGCAATACGTTGCGAATGCACATAGCACGATACAGGTGCAGTCGTAAACATAGCATCCCTGCCATCGGCCATACCATGCTGAATACGCCGGTTCTCGTCCGATCCCCGAAGCTAAGCAGCATTGGGCTCGGTCAGTACTTGGGAGGGAGACCACCTGGGAACACCGAGTGCTGATGGCACCCTTCTTTTTGCATTTTTTTATTGCGTGCTTCTGTGACTTATTTTTTTTTTTTTTACACTCACGTGTGGGTTGTTTTATTTACTGTTACATTCAACTGGCGCAGCCTACTGGTAGAGCCAACGTCGAAGTGCAAAAACAATATGCAAGCCGCCAGGCGATTGTACGCGCAGTGACGGTGGTAACCGGTATAAGTAATGGTGCAAAATTTAGTCGCACAAACTGCTAACCGTTTACCTATTACACCCGTATCCAGCTCAGTGACAATCAATAACTTGCCGCATTGCTAGCGCCAAACGTGGGCTGCAGCGGACGCAAATCGTTGCTCTCGTCCTCTTGTTTTATTGCCAGCTCGACTCGGCAGCGACTAACCATAACAAACGGAGCAATCCACGTACACGACGTGTGCCTGTACTATCAACGGAAATACAGTGCCGCGTACGTGCTGTAGCAATACGTTGCGAATGCACATAGCACGATACAGGTGCAGTCGTAAACATAGCATTCCTGCCATCGGCCATACCATGCTGAATACGCCGGTTCTCGTCCGATCCCCGAAGCTAAGCAGCATTGGGCTCGGTCAGTACTTGGGAGGGAGACCACCTGGGAACACCGAGTGCTGATGGCACCCTTCTTTTTGCATTTTTTTATTGCGTGCTTCTGTGACTTATTTTTGTTTTTTTTTACACTCACGTGTGGGTTGTTTTATTTACTGTTACATTCAACTGGCGCAGCCTACTGGTAGAGCCAACGTCGAAGTGCAAAAACAATATGCAAGCCGCCAGGCGATTGTACGCGCAGTGACGGTGGTAACCGGTATAAGTAACGGTGCAAAATTTAGTCGCACAAACTGCTAACCGTTTACCTATTACACCCGTATCCAGCTCAGTGACAATCAATAACTTGCCGCATTGCTAGCGCCAAACGTGGGCTGCAGCGGACGCAAATCGTTGCTCTCGTCCTCGTGTTTTATTGCCAGCTCGACTCGGCAGCAACTAACCATAACAAACGGAGCAATCCACGTACACGACGTGTGCCTGTACTATCAACGGAAAGACAGTGCCGCGTACGTGCTGTAGCAATACGTTGCGAATGCACATAGCACGATACAGGTGCAGTCGTAAACATAGCATCCCTGCCATCGGCCATACCATGCTGAATACGCCGGTTCTCGTCCGATCCCCGAAGCTAAGCAGCATTGGGCTCGGTCAGTACTTGGGAGGGAGACCACCTGGGAACACCGAGTGCTGATGGCACCCTTCTTTTTGCATTTTTTTATTGCGTGCTTCTGTGACTTATTTTTTTTTTTTTTACACTCACGTGTGGGTTGTTTTATTTACTGTTACATTCAACTGGCGCAGCCTACTGGTAGAGCCAACGTCGAAGTGCAAAAACAATATGCAAGCCGCCAGGCGATTGTACGCGCAGTGACGGTGGTAACCGGTATAAGTAACGGTGCAAAATTTAGTCGCACAAACTGCTAACCGTTTACCTATTACACCTGTATCCAGCTCAGTGACAATCAATAACTTGCCGCATTGCTAGCGCCAAACGTGGGCTGCAGCGGACGCAAATCGTTGCTCTCGTCCTCTTGTTTTATTGCCAGCTCGACTCGGCAGCGACTAACCATAACAAACGGAGCAATCCACGTACACGACGTGTGCCTGCACTATCAACGGAAAGACAGTGCCGCGTACGTGCTGTAGCAATACGTTGCGAATGCACATAGCACGATACAGGTGCAGTCGTAAACATAGCATCCCTGCCATCGGCCATACCATGCTGAATACGCCGGTTCTCGTCCGATCCCCGAAGCTAAGCAGCATTGGGCTCGGTCAGTACTTGGGAGGGAGACCACCTGGGAACACCGAGTGCTGATGGCACCCTTCTTTTTGCATTTTTTTATTGCGTGCTTCTGTGACTTATTTTTTTTTTTTTTACACTCACGTGTGGGTTGTTTTATTTACTGTTACATTCAACTGGCGCAGCCTACTGGTAGAGCCAACGTCGAAGTGCAAAAACAATATGCAAGCCGCCAGGCGATTGTACGCGCAGTGACGGTGGTAACCGGTATAAGTAACGGTGCAAAATTTAGTCGCACAAACTGCTAACCGTTTACCTATTACACCCGTATCCAGCTCAGTGACAATCAATAACTTGCCGCATTGCTAGCGCCAAACGTGGGCTGCAGCGGACGCAAATCGTTGCTCTCGTCCTCTTGTTTTATTGCCAGCTCGACTCGGCAGCGACTAACCATAACAAACGGAGCAATCCACGTACACGACGTGTGCCTGTACTATCAACGGAAAGACAGTGCCGCATACGTGCTGTAGCAATACGTTGCGAATGCACATAGCACGATACAGGTGCAGTCGTAAACATAGCATCCCTGCCATCGGCCATACCATGCTGAATACGCCGGTTCTCGTCCGATCCCCGAAGCTAAGCAGCATTGGGCTCGGTCAGTACTTGGGAGGGAGACCACCTGGGAACACCGAGTGCTGATGGCACCCTTCTTTTTGCATTTTTTTATTGCGTGCTTCTGTGACTTATTTTTGTTTTTTTTTACACTCACGTGTGGGTTGTTTTATTTACTGTTACATTCAACTGGCGCAGCCTACTGGTAGAGCCAACGTCGAAGTGCAAAAACAATATGCAAGCCGCCAGGCGATTGTACGCGCAGTGACGGTGGTAACCGGTATAAGTAACGGTGCAAAATTTAGTCGCACAAACTGCTAACCGTTTACCTATTACACCCGTATCCAGCTCAGTGACAATCAATAACTTGCCGCATTGCTAGCGCCAAACGTGGGCTGCAGCGGACGCAAATCGTTGCTCTCGTCCTCTTGTTTTATTGCCAGCTCGACTCGGCAGCGACTAACCATAACAAACGGAGCAATCCACGTACACGACGTGTGCCTGTACTATCAACGGAAAGACAGTGCCGCGTACGTGCTGTAGCAATACGTTGCGAATGCACATAGCACGATACAGGTGCAGTCGTAAACATAGCATCCCTGCCATCGGCCATACCATGCTGAATACGCCGGTTCTCTTCCGATCCCCGAAGCTAAGCAGCATTGGGCTCGGTCAGTACTTGGGAGGGAGACCACCTGGGAACACCGAGTGCTGATGGCACCCTTGTTTTTGCATTTTTTTATTGCGTGCTTCTGTGACTTATTTTTTTTTTTTTTACACTCACGTGTGGGTTGTTTTATTTACTGTTACATTCAACTGGCGCAGCCTACTGGTAGAGCCAACGTCGAAGTGCAAAAACAAAATGCAAGCCGCTAGGCGATTGTACGCGCAGTGACGGTGGTAACCGGTATAAGTAATGGTGCAAAATTTAGTCGCACAAACTGCTAACCGTTTACCTATTACACCCGTATCCAGCTCAGTGACAATCAATAACTTGGCGCATTGCTAGCGCCAAACGTGGGCTGCAGCGGACGCAAATCGTTGCTCTCGTCCTCGTGTTTTATTGCCAGCTCGACTCGGCAGCAACTAACCATAAGAAACGGAGCAATCCACGTACACGACGTGTGCCTGTACTATCAATGGAAAGACAGTGCCGCGTACGTGCTGTAGCAATACGTTGCGAATGCACATAGCACGATACAGGTGCAGTCGTAAACATAGCATCCCTGCCATCGGCCATACCATGCTGAATACGCCGGTTCTCGTCCGATCCCCGAAGCTAAGCAGCATTGGGCTCGGTCAGTACTTGGGAGGGAGACCACCTGGGAACACCGAGTGCTGATGGCACCCTTCTTTTTGCATTTTTTTATTGCGTGCTTCTGTGACTTATTTTTTTTTTTTTACACTCACGTGTGGGTTGTTTTATTTACTGTTACATTCAACTGGCGCAGCCTACTGGTAGAGCCAACGTCGAAGTGCAAAAACAATATGCAAGCCGCCAGGCGATTGTACGCGCAGTGACGGTGGTAACCGGTATAAGTAATGGTGCAAAATTTAGTCGCACAAACTGCTAACCGTTTACCTATTACACCCGTATCCAGCTCAGTGACAATCAATAACTTGCCGCATTGCTAGCGCCAAACGTGGGCTGCAGCGGACGCAAATCGTTGCTCTCGTCCTCTTGTTTTATTGCCAGCTCGACTCGGCAGCGACTAACCATAACAAACGGAGCAATCCACGTACACGACGTGTGCCTGTACTATCAACGGAAATACAGTGCCGCGTACGTGCTGTAGCAATACGTTGCGAATGCACATAGCACGATACAGGTGCAGTCGTAAACATAGCATTCCTGCCATCGGCCATACCATGCTGAATACGCCGGTTCTCGTCCGATCCCCGAAGCTAAGCAGCATTGGGCTCGGTCAGTACTTGGGAGGGAGACCACCTGGGAACACCGAGTGCTGATGGCACCCTTCTTTTTGCATTTTTTTATTGCGTGCTTCTGTGACTTATTTTTGTTTTTTTTTACACTCACGTGTGGGTTGTTTTATTTACTGTTACATTCAACTGGCGCAGCCTACTGGTAGAGCCAACGTCGAAGTGCAAAAACAATATGCAAGCCGCCAGGCGATTGTACGCGCAGTGACGGTGGTAACCGGTATAAGTAACGGTGCAAAATTTAGTCGCACAAACTGCTAACCGTTTACCTATTACACCCGTATCCAGCTCAGTGACAATCAATAACTTGCCGCATTGCTAGCGCCAAACGTGGGCTGCAGCGGACGCAAATCGTTGCTCTCGTCCTCGTGTTTTATTGCCAGCTCGACTCGGCAGCAACTAACCATAACAAACGGAGCAATCCACGTACACGACGTGTGCCTGTACTATCAACGGAAAGACAGTGCCGCGTACGTGCTGTAGCAATACGTTGCGAATGCACATAGCACGATACAGGTGCAGTCGTAAACATAGCATCCCTGCCATCGGCCATACCATGCTGAATACGCCGGTTCTCGTCCGATCCCCGAAGCTAAGCAGCATTGGGCTCGGTCAGTACTTGGGAGGGAGACCACCTGGGAACACCGAGTGCTGATGGCACCCTTCTTTTTGCATTTTTTTATTGCGTGCTTCTGTGACTTATTTTTTTTTTTTTACACTCACGTGTGGGTTGTTTTATTTACTGTTACATTCAACTGGCGCAGCCTACTGGTAGAGCCAACGTCGAAGTGCAAAAACAATATGCAAGCCGCCAGGCGATTGTACGCGCAGTGACGGTGGTAACCGGTATAAGTAACGGTGCAAAATTTAGTCGCACAAACTGCTAACCGTTTACCTATTACACCTGTATCCAGCTCAGTGACAATCAATAACTTGCCGCATTGCTAGCGCCAAACGTGGGCTGCAGCGGACGCAAATCGTTGCTCTCGTCCTCTTGTTTTATTGCCAGCTCGACTCGGCAGCGACTAACCATAACAAACGGAGCAATCCACGTACACGACGTGTGCCTGCACTATCAACGGAAAGACAGTGCCGCGTACGTGCTGTAGCAATACGTTGCGAATGCACATAGCACGATACAGGTGCAGTCGTAAACATAGCATCCCTGCCATCGGCCATACCATGCGGGCGCTTGGACTCGAGAAGGCGCACGGACGGCGAAACCATGTGGATAAGATTTTAATGAACGGGGTTCTTGTTGACGACAACGAAAGCATAGGACGCGCCTTCTGTCAGTACTACCAGTCGCTCTTTGCATTTCAGGCAGCGAATGTAGAGAGTTTCAAAGCAGATTTTCTTCAACGGATGCCGAGACTGGGAGATGACGTTAAAGAAAGATTGGAAGGCAACATTACCGAGAATGAAGTTGAAAAGGCAATCGGCGATTTGAACTCGGGCAAGTCGCCTGGGCCTGATGGACTCTGTGCGGGGTTATATAAGGCTTTCAAAAGAGAACTGGCCCCATTGTTAGCAGACGTATTCAATGACGCGTACGAGAAGAAATTATTGCCCCCATCTTTTGGAAAAGCGCACACAATACTAATCCCGAAGAGTGATCAAACAGACAAACTTAGATCCGTGTCATCTTATAGACCGATATCACTAACAAACATTGATTACAAGATCTTTATGAAGATTTTAGCTGCGAGACTTCAAGGCGTCATCAAGGAAATTGTCGGAGACCACCAAACTTGCGGCATCAAGGGGCGGTCCATTTTTTCGAACATCCATCAGATGCGGAGCGTGCTCGAGTGCTGTGACGTCACCGATGGTGGCGTTGCAGTTCTTCAGCTCGATTTGGAGAAAGCGTTCGATTGTGTTGCTCACGTTATTTTGTTTGCCATCTTGGATCATGTTAATGTCGGTTCCATCATCAGGGAGGGCGTGGCCTTGGCGTACCAGAATTGCACAACAAGATTAATTGTCAATAAGACTCTGGGGGCCCCCATTAACATCATGCGTTCAGTACGCCAAGGCTGTCCCCTCAGTCCGCTGTTATTTGTCATATACATAGAAGCAATGTGTGTAGTAATTAACGGAAATGACAAAATACGTGGTTTCAGATTAGCAGCGACAGAGGTGAAGCTGCTCGCATATGCAGATGACATTGCAGTGTGTTGCACAGACAAACCAAGTGTAACGGAAACAGTATCGGCAGTGAAACATTTCTGTGATGTCACGGGTAGTAGAATAAATTGGGGCAAATCCCTAGGCCTGTGGCACGGGAAATGGGAGTCTGCACCGGACAACTTCGCGAACCTCAACTGGGTAAAAACGCCGACGAGGTATCTGGGCGTTCCTCTCAATAGCTACAATAGTAGCGATGAATATTGGAGGAGCCAAGCCAATGAAATGAAAGAAAAGGCGGACAGATGGAAGGATGTGAAGCTGTCAATTTTTGCAAGGGCGACAGTCTGTAATATGTTTTTTGTCACGAAGTTATATTATGTCATGCAAGCGTTGTATTGCTCGAGAGCAAATGTGCAAAGGCTGCACAGAGTGTTTGCTGTTTTCATCTGGGGGTCAACATGGGAAAGGTGCAGCCGAACCAATTTGTTTAGAAGAGTGAAAGACGGCGGTGTGGGTTTGGTTCATCTTTTTGTTAGACAACTAGTCAACCGATTCTTGTTTTTTCGCGATGTGCGCCATCCTTTTCTGCGCACAGTATGCCAGCTCAGGTTGAGCGGTGCTTTGCCGGCACATGTCGTTAGTACGGCATGCGTTACCGGATCACTTCGTGGCTTCTTTAAGGAAGTGGCCGACAGCGTAAGATTTCTTTCTGTTCGATTTTCAATGGATTACCTTTGCGATGTTAAAAGGAAAAGATTGTATAAAGATGTGTGCGACATTGTTTTCCCAGTGCCGTTATACAGAGCCATTTACAGTGGAGGGCCAGGACTTGATGTACTTAAACGCGTAAAACGCATGGAGGTGCCACCAGGGGTAAAAACGTTTTTTTTTAAGCTTCACACCGGTACGCTCTCAGTGAAGACTTTCATGGAAGAGCGAGGTTGTATCGTACCATGGGGAACGCATTGCTTGATCTGCAAAAAGCAGGAAACCATAGATCACGTTTTCTTGGAATGTTGGGAGGGCTTCTTTTTCTGGGACGTCTTAAAGCGAACCCTGAAAAAAGAGTTACCGGTGGACCCCCAAGGGATAAGGTATCTGACAATTAAGGATGATGACGGGGTTCCATATGATTTCATTATGTTAAACGCTCTCCACAGTATATGGCGGGCTCGGATGGCAGGGTACTATTGTGATCCTGACGCTAGGCCCGCTCGCGTTTATTTCAGAGAATGTATGTCGCGATTCATAGAAATACAGAAAATGCAACAATGTGTTCCGGAATGGCTGTGGAGGCTAGAACCTCTGACAGCCATGAAGGAATTTTAAGTTGACAACGCCTGTCCAATAGGGACCGACGGCTTTGTTGTATGGTGTGACTCTTTTCTTTCCTTTTTGTTTGTATTGCAATTGTGATACTGTAATGTGTGGAAACTGCACGTTCTGCGAAAAAACCGGTAATAAATAAAAAAAAAAAAAAAAAATCGGCCATACCATGCTGAATACGCCGGTTCTCGTCCGATCCCCGAAGCTAAGCAGCATTGGGCTCGGTCAGTACTTGTGAGGGAGACCACCTGGGAACACCGAGTGCTGATGGCACCCTTCTTTTTGCATTTTTTTATTGCGTGCTTCTGTGACTTATTTTTTTTTTTTTTTACACTCACGTGTGGGTTGTTTTATTTACTGTTACATTCAACTGGCGCAGCCTACTGGTAGAGCCAACGTCGAAGTGCAAAAACAATATGCAAGCCGCCAGGCGATTGTACGCGCAGTGACGGTGGTAACCGGTATAAGTAATGGTGCAAAATTTAGTCGCACAAACTGCTAACCGTTTACCTATTACACCCGTATCCAGCTCAGTGACAATCAATAACTTGCCGCATTGCTAGCGCCAAACGTGGGCTGCAGCGGACGCAAATCGTTGCTCTCGTCCTCTTGTTTTATTGCCAGCTCGACTCGGCAGCGACTAACCATAACAAACGGAGCAATCCACGTACACGACGTGTGCCTGTACTATCAACGGAAAGACAGTGCCGCATACGTGCTGTAGCAATACGTTGCGAATGCACATAGCACGATACAGGTGCAGTCGTAAACATAGCATCCCTGCCATCGGCCATACCATGCTGAATACGCCGGTTCTCGTCCGATCCCCGAAGCTAAGCAGCATTGGGCTCGGTCAGTACTTGGGAGGGAGACCACCTGGGAACACCGAGTGCTGATGGCACCCTTCTTTTTGCATTTTTTTATTGCGTGCTTCTGTGACTTATTTTTGTTTTTTTTTACACTCACGTGTGGGTTGTTTTATTTACTGTTACATTCAACTGGCGCAGCCTACTGGTAGAGCCAACGTCGAAGTGCAAAAACAATATGCAAGCCGCCAGGCGATTGTACGCGCAGTGACGGTGGTAACCGGTATAAGTAACGGTGCAAAATTTAGTCGCACAAACTGCTAACCGTTTACCTATTACACCCGTATCCAGCTCAGTGACAATCAATAACTTGCCGCATTGCTAGCGCCAAACGTGGGCTGCAGCGGACGCAAATCGTTGCTCTCGTCCTCTTGTTTTATTGCCAGCTCGACTCGGCAGCGACTAACCATAACAAACGGAGCAATCCACGTACACGACGTGTGCCTGTACTATCAACGGAAAGACAGTGCCGCATACGTGCTGTAGCAATACGTTGCGAATGCACATAGCACGATACAGGTGCAGTCGTAAACATAGCATCCCTGCCATCGGCCATACCATGCTGAATACGCCGGTTCTCGTCCGATCCCCGAAGCTAAGCAGCATTGGGCTCGGTCAGTACTTGGGAGGGAGACCACCTGGGAACACCGAGTGCTGATGGCACCCTTCTTTTTGCATTTTTTTATTGCGTGCTTCTGTGACTTATTTTTGTTTTTTTTTACACTCACGTGTGGGTTGTTTTATTTACTGTTACATTCAACTGGCGCAGCCTACTGGTAGAGCCAACGTCGAAGTGCAAAAACAATATGCAAGCCGCCAGGCGATTGTACGCGCAGTGACGGTGGTAACCGGTATAAGTAACGGTGCAAAATTTAGTCGCACAAACTGCTAACCGTTTACCTATTACACCCGTATCCAGCTCAGTGACAATCAATAACTTGCCGCATTGCTAGCGCCAAACGTGGGCTGCAGCGGACGCAAATCGTTGCTCTCGTCCTCTTGTTTTATTGCCAGCTCGACTCGGCAGCGACTAACCATAACAAACGGAGCAATCCACGTACACGACGTGTGCCTGTACTATCAACGGAAAGACAGTGCCGCGTACGTGCTGTAGCAATACGTTGCGAATGCACATAGCACGATACAGGTGCAGTCGTAAACATAGCATCCCTGCCATCGGCCATACCATGCTGAATACGCCGGTTCTCTTCCGATCCCCGAAGCTAAGCAGCATTGGGCTCGGTCAGTACTTGGGAGGGAGACCACCTGGGAACACCGAGTGCTGATGGCACCCTTGTTTTTGCATTTTTTTATTGCGTGCTTCTGTGACTTATTTTTTTTTTTTTTTACACTCACGTGTGGGTTGTTTTATTTACTGTTACATTCAACTGGCGCAGCCTACTGGTAGAGCCAACGTCGAAGTGCAAAAACAAAATGCAAGCCGCTAGGCGATTGTACGCGCAGTGACGGTGGTAACCGGTATAAGTAATGGTGCAAAATTTAGTCGCACAAACTGCTAACCGTTTACCTATTACACCCGTATCCAGCTCAGTGACAATCAATAACTTGGCGCATTGCTAGCGCCAAACGTGGGCTGCAGCGGACGCAAATCGTTGCTCTCGTCCTCGTGTTTTATTGCCAGCTCGACTCGGCAGCAACTAACCATAAGAAACGGAGCAATCCACGTACACGACGTGTGCCTGTACTATCAATGGAAAGACAGTGCCGCGTACGTGCTGTAGCAATACGTTGCGAATGCACATAGCACGATACAGGTGCAGTCGTAAACATAGCATCCCTGCCATCGGCCATACCATGCTGAATACGCCGGTTCTCGTCCGATCCCCGAAGCTAAGCAGCATTGGGCTCGGTCAGTACTTGGGAGGGAGACCACCTGGGAACACCGAGTGCTGATGGCACCCTTCTTTTTGCATTTTTTTATTGCGTGCTTCTGTGACTTATTTTTTTTTTTTTACACTCACGTGTGGGTTGTTTTATTTACTGTTACATTCAACTGGCGCAGCCTACTGGTAGAGCCAACGTCGAAGTGCAAAAACAATATGCAAGCCGCCAGGCGATTGTACGCGCAGTGACGGTGGTAACCGGTATAAGTAATGGTGCAAAATTTAGTCGCACAAACTGCTAACCGTTTACCTATTACACCCGTATCCAGCTCAGTGACAATCAATAACTTGCCGCATTGCTAGCGCCAAACGTGGGCTGCAGCGGACGCAAATCGTTGCTCTCGTCCTCTTGTTTTATTGCCAGCTCGACTCGGCAGCGACTAACCATAACAAACGGAGCAATCCACGTACACGACGTGTGCCTGTACTATCAACGGAAATACAGTGCCGCGTACGTGCTGTAGCAATACGTTGCGAATGCACATAGCACGATACAGGTGCAGTCGTAAACATAGCATTCCTGCCATCGGCCATACCATGCTGAATACGCCGGTTCTCGTCCGATCCCCGAAGCTAAGCAGCATTGGGCTCGGTCAGTACTTGGGAGGGAGACCACCTGGGAACACCGAGTGCTGATGGCACCCTTCTTTTTGCATTTTTTTATTGCGTGCTTCTGTGACTTATTTTTGTTTTTTTTTACACTCACGTGTGGGTTGTTTTATTTACTGTTACATTCAACTGGCGCAGCCTACTGGTAGAGCCAACGTCGAAGTGCAAAAACAATATGCAAGCCGCCAGGCGATTGTACGCGCAGTGACGGTGGTAACCGGTATAAGTAACGGTGCAAAATTTAGTCGCACAAACTGCTAACCGTTTACCTATTACACCCGTATCCAGCTCAGTGACAATCAATAACTTGCCGCATTGCTAGCGCCAAACGTGGGCTGCAGCGGACGCAAATCGTTGCTCTCGTCCTCGTGTTTTATTGCCAGCTCGACTCGGCAGCAACTAACCATAACAAACGGAGCAATCCACGTACACGACGTGTGCCTGTACTATCAACGGAAAGACAGTGCCGCGTACGTGCTGTAGCAATACGTTGCGAATGCACATAGCACGATACAGGTGCAGTCGTAAACATAGCATCCCTGCCATCGGCCATACCATGCTGAATACGCCGGTTCTCGTCCGATCCCCGAAGCTAAGCAGCATTGGGCTCGGTCAGTACTTGGGAGGGAGACCACCTGGGAACACCGAGTGCTGATGGCACCCTTCTTTTTGCATTTTTTTATTGCGTGCTTCTGTGACTTATTTTTTTTTTTTTACACTCACGTGTGGGTTGTTTTATTTACTGTTACATTCAACTGGCGCAGCCTACTGGTAGAGCCAACGTCGAAGTGCAAAAACAATATGCAAGCCGCCAGGCGATTGTACGCGCAGTGACGGTGGTAACCGGTATAAGTAACGGTGCAAAATTTAGTCGCACAAACTGCTAACCGTTTACCTATTACACCTGTATCCAGCTCAGTGACAATCAATAACTTGCCGCATTGCTAGCGCCAAACGTGGGCTGCAGCGGACGCAAATCGTTGCTCTCGTCCTCTTGTTTTATTGCCAGCTCGACTCGGCAGCGACTAACCATAACAAACGGAGCAATCCACGTACACGACGTGTGCCTGCACTATCAACGGAAAGACAGTGCCGCGTACGTGCTGTAGCAATACGTTGCGAATGCACATAGCACGATACAGGTGCAGTCGTAAACATAGCATCCCTGCCATCGGCCATACCATGCGGGCGCTTGGACTCGAGAAGGCGCACGGACGGCGAAACCATGTGGATAAGATTTTAATGAACGGGGTTCTTGTTGACGACAACGAAAGCATAGGACGCGCCTTCTGTCAGTACTACCAGTCGCTCTTTGCATTTCAGGCAGCGAATGTAGAGAGTTTCAAAGCAGATTTTCTTCAACGGATGCCGAGACTGGGAGATGACGTTAAAGAAAGATTGGAAGGCAACATTACCGAGAATGAAGTTGAAAAGGCAATCGGCGATTTGAACTCGGGCAAGTCGCCTGGGCCTGATGGACTCTGTGCGGGGTTATATAAGGCTTTCAAAAGAGAACTGGCCCCATTGTTAGCAGACGTATTCAATGACGCGTACGAGAAGAAATTATTGCCCCCATCTTTTGGAAAAGCGCACACAATACTAATCCCGAAGAGTGATCAAACAGACAAACTTAGATCCGTGTCATCCTATAGACCGATATCACTAACAAACATTGATTACAAGATCTTTATGAAGATTTTAGCTGCGAGACTTCAAGGCGTCATCAAGGAAATTGTCGGAGACCACCAAACTTGCGGCATCAAGGGGCGGTCCATTTTTTCGAACATCCATCAGATGCGGAGCGTGCTCGAGTGCTGTGACGTCACCGATGGTGGCGTTGCAGTTCTTCAGCTCGATTTGGAGAAAGCGTTCGATTGTGTTGCTCACGTTATTTTGTTTGCCATCTTGGATCATGTTAATGTCGGTTCCATCATCAGGGAGGGCGTGGCCTTGGCGTACCAGAATTGCACAACAAGATTAATTGTCAATAAGACTCTGGGGGCCCCCATTAACATCATGCGTTCAGTACGCCAAGGCTGTCCCCTCAGTCCGCTGTTATTTGTCATATACATAGAAGCAATGTGTGTAGTAATTAACGGAAATGACAAAATACGTGGTTTCAGATTAGCAGCGACAGAGGTGAAGCTGCTCGCATATGCAGATGACATTGCAGTGTGTTGCACAGACAAACCAAGTGTAACGGAAACAGTATCGGCAGTGACACATTTCTGTGATGTCACGGGTAGTAGAATAAATTGGGGCAAATCCCTAGGCCTGTGGCACGGGAAATGGGAGTCTGCACCGGACAACTTCGCGAACCTCAACTGGGTAAAAACGCCGACGAGGTATCTGGGCGTTCCTCTCAATAGCTACAATAGTAGCGATGAATATTGGAGGAGCCAAGCCAATGAAATGAAAGAAAAGGCGGACAGATGGAAGGATGTGAAGCTGTCAATTTTTGCAAGGGCGACAGTCTGTAATATGTTTTTTGTCACGAAGTTATATTATGTCATGCAAGCGTTGTATTGCTCGAGAGCAAATGTGCAAAGGCTGCACAGAGTGTTTGCTGTTTTCATCTGGGGGTCAACATGGGAAAGGTGCAGCCGAACCAATTTGTTTAGAAGAGTGAAAGACGGCGGTGTGGGTTTGGTTCATCTTTTTGTTAGACAACTAGTCAACCGATTCTTGTTTTTTCGCGATGTGCGCCATCCTTTTCTGCGCACAGTATGCCAGCTCAGGTTGAGCGGTGCTTTGCCGGCACATGTCGTTAGTACGGCATGCGTTACCGGATCACTTCGTGGCTTCTTTAAGGAAGTGGCCGACAGCGTAAGATTTCTTTCTGTTCGATTTTCAATGGATTACCTTTGCGATGTTAAAAGGAAAAGATTGTATAAAGATGTGTGCGACATTGTTTTCCCAGTGCCGTTATACAGAGCCATTTACAGTGGAGGGCCAGGACTTGATGTACTTAAACGCGTAAAACGCATGGAGGTGCCACCAGGGGTAAAAACGTTTTTTTTTAAGCTTCACACCGGTACGCTCTCAGTGAAGACTTTCATGGAAGAGCGAGGTTGTATCGTACCATGGGGAACGCATTGCTTGATCTGCAAAAAGCAGGAAACCATAGATCACGTTTTCTTGGAATGTTGGGAGGGCTTCTTTTTCTGGGACGTCTTAAAGCGAACCCTGAAAAAAGAGTTACCGGTGGACCCCCAAGGGATAAGGTATCTGACAATTAAGGATGATGACGGGGTTCCATATGATTTCATTATGTTAAACGCTCTCCACAGTATATGGCGGGCTCGGATGGCAGGGTACTATTGTGATCCTGACGCTAGGCCCGCTCGCGTTTATTTCAGAGAATGTATGTCGCGATTCATAGAAATACAGAAAATGCAACAATGTGTTCCGGAATGGCTGTGGAGGCTAGAACCTCTGACAGCCATGAAGGAATTTTAAGTTGACAACGCCTGTCCAATAGGGACCGACGGCTTTGTTGTATGGTGTGACTCTTTTCTTTCCTTTTTGTTTGTATTGCAATTGTGATACTGTAATGTGTGGAAACTGCACGTTCTGCGAAAAAACCGGTAA